>NC_082391.1:2648840-2941340 GCF_031168955.1 Gadus macrocephalus | reverse complement strand
TGAAACTACATGCATTGGCTGTTTGTAGTTGATTCTCATTGAGGTGTGTGTGTGTGTGTGTGTGTGTTTTTGTGTGTGTATCTGTGCGTGTGTATGTGTGTGCTTGCACGAACACGGGCAAGCATGGGTATGTGTGCGCATGAGACAGAGTGCGTTTGGTGTGCACGTGCGCGTGGGTGTGTGCGTGTGATGGAGAGTGCGGGGTCAATGTAATGGCTTACCTGAGATGTGTTCAATCTCCCAGGTGTCAACAAGACCAAAGCACAGAAGGCTGATTGATGGACGTCAGGTTTAAGAGACTGCAGAAGATTAGAAGGGGAGAGGGAGAAGAAGAGGAGTTATTGACTCATATTATGTTAGCCAGAGAAGGAAAGGGTAGGAGGAGAGGGAGAGGGCTTGACATTTGGTTGCAGGGAAGCCTAGAGGAAGATTCATGACCTGACGAGAGAGAGAGAGAGAGAGAGAGAGAGAGAGAGAGAGAGAGAGAGAGAGAGAGAGAGAGAGAGAGAGAGAGAGAGAGAGAGAGAGAGAGAGAGAGAGAGAGAGAGAGAGAGAGAGAGAGAGAGAGAGAGAGAGAGAGAGAGAGAGAGAGAGAGAGAGAGAGAGAGAGAGAGAGAGAGAGAGAGAATCACTGATGGAGATGGAAAACAATTGAAGCTCTTAATTTTACTGAATTTTTGTAGTTCATAACTTTATAATACTACCTATTACTACAAACTAATAACTTACAAAAACTCTCCTGTAATAAGCATGCGTAATAGAATACTGTAATAGAATACTGTACACACTTATTATCTCTTACATTAATGAAACGTATGCTAGAGTGGGGGTCCCTAGGTGTGTGAGCCAACTCCCCTGGTCTATCTGCAGCCCTTACAGTTTGGATCGTTAACGTGCAAAAGAAACACGACCATCAGCAGAAGAAATGGAGGTGGCATACTCAAACAGCTGATTAAATAGTTCAGACCTGCTTAAGAACCCTAACTGTAAAGGAAAACAGCTCCAAGAGAACCACCTCATGAATATGCATGCTTTAAGGATACGCAAAACATGGATATTAAACAGAGAATATACAGTAGTAGCATAGTGGAAGTGGGGTAGGACAGAACTAACCTACTTTAGTCACACAAGGAACCGTTCTGGGCTGCCCTCTTTCTGCAATGCATTTTTCATCAATTTGTGGAAGCATTAACTGCATATATATGACATTGAGATCTTCATTAAAACCAGACAGATGCCAAGATTCAAATGTTCACAAAGGTCAAGGCCAAGAATGGAGGGAGGCAATTAACAACGACTTTAAATCAAGGATAAAGGTAAAAGTTAGAGGTTTCTAGAAAAGGTTCCTCCTCCAGTGAAAGGATGTTCAGACTGATAGGGGCCAGAGGGAGGCTGTAGGCCTGTGGGCAATGCAACTACACAGAGCTAAACTAATTATGACAAAAGCCAGTATTTGGTTTCAACACAATTCTTATCACTTGCCCGACAATTCCGTCCTTACAGTGGTACACGATCCAGTCTGCCAAGGCCCCCGGGACACCAATGGCTGAGTGAGCCTTAATATGGCATGATGAGCAGACACCTGTCTCTCCCTGCTCGCACACCTGCTCTGCCACAATGTATGGCCGCTGGAGACGGACATCTTTGAAACCCGAGGAGCTCCCGAAGGATGTTGCTGACATATGTACTGATTATTCATCGATCGGGACGACAGTGCGGTCGTCATAGCAGCTACTCCAGGTGTTGGCCGACCGGAGCATGGAACGCACCAGATGATTTTTCAAATTTGGAAGGGTGAGAGAATAGATTGCACCTGTTGCAGTGGAGTTGGAATCCTCCTGAAGCCCATCTCAATTTCACTTTTGCCGCCAAAGCTTTTGTTGTGATTGCCGGTATAACATTTCCTTTTGCAGCCATTGTGGCTCCCGATCGTCCTTCCCATTTGACGATATATTGTGACTGCGTACTTGTCTATATTCTGGGTTTCCATGTGACCGGATATCCCATTGTAAATATCTAACATGTTTAATATTATGAAATTTCTCCCCCCGACCGTGGTTGACCGGGATCTGATTTTGGAAAGTAAAAAGAGATCTTCCCATTCCAACACAGGATACGCTACAACGGGCTATGCTAAACCAGTGTCATAAGGAGGACACTGAGAAGAAACCGGGGTAAATATTCTGCAGTGTATACCCAGCACAATAAGTAACCAACTGCGCTACTGGGGGTAAGATGGGGTTTAAGTCGATGGGCAAGAAAGAGGGTTACAACAGTGTAACACGATGACACTCTCTAGTGGGATTACATGGACATGCCGGAGTGGCTCCCCCTTAAGCGGAGTCTGTAAGTCCATGTCTCCCGTTGCCCACGTCCATAGCAACATATTGGGTTCGGGTTAATATAGTAATGTGTTGTCATGCACATTTTCAACCCCTCTTTTGGGCTCTGTAGTGTGCAGATGGTTTTCATTCTGTAACCCTGGGCACCATTTTAAGATTATTACCCACTTCCTTCAAACACACACACACACACACACAGGCGACAGTACCTCAGGTGCTAGAGTGGGTTGACTGGTAACTGGAGAGGTTTCTAGTTCAATCTCCGGCTTGTCCTAGCTGTCAGTGTGTGAATGTGTGAATAAATGGTTCTCGGCAAAAGCCTGTAAATGTAAATGTACCCTAATTAGTTCAGCCGCTCTCCACCTTGCGCCTCAGTCTGAGGACCATCGGTGGCAGGAAACCCTTTAGAGCCCCAGTGCGATGGATAGATGGACCGTCCAGCCCGAGCCGAGCCCAACCGAGCTGACCTGCGCTTATGGGGCTCACATCCGTCCAGGGGTCAATGTACTTGTACACAGCCAAAAGTCGGGAAATCACATAGTTATTGCCCTTGTCTCACGCTTGATGTCTCTCTAGGTCTTTCCAGCAGACAATCTTCCACACATGCACTCACACACACACATATGTCAACACACTCATGCACACACTGCGCACGCACACGCACACACACAGACACACACGTCAACACAGGCATACACACACTGCACACACTCGTACACACACTGCGCACACACACACGGACACGAAGCCCTCGCGGCGTTCTGCGGCACCAAAGAACTCTCCATCCTCCACTGCTTTCTCCTTTCTCCTGTCATACGTCACTGGTCCTCCCCCCCCCCCCCCCACCCGTTCTAATCACGTCGTCAGTTCTTCCCCTTCCACCCCCTCCTCCGTCTGCCTCTCCCCAGCCCCCTGCAACTCACCTGAGCCCGGCCCTTATCTCCAGTAGCCATGTTCCACACACATTCTGCATCCCCTCTATTCCTTGCTCCCCCGCCCGACACGCTAACGTACGCACCCTGCAGCTGGCGTTCGCTCTCCCCGCCACCTCGCCGTCGCTCCTTAACACGCCTTAATCCGTCTTGACATTTTATGGCCCCACGTAATAATTTAACCCTGGATGGGAGGGATGGGGGGAGTGAGGGCACACATGCTCTTAAATAAATCGACATGAATGTAATTTGGCCAGTGATGAACTGGTTACACATTATAGTCAATGCAACTTCTCTGCAGTCGCTGCACACAAACACGCAGAAACAGACACACACACACACAGACACACGCACTCTCAGTAACACAGACACACCTTCACACATACGCACTGAAGGACCTACACACACACGCGCATACTCACACACGCACACGCACGCACGCACGCACGCACGCACGCACGCACGCACGCACGCACGCACGCACGCACGCACACACACACACACACACACACACACACACACACACACACACACACACACACACACACACACACACACACACACACACACACACACACACACACACACACACACACAGTAGGTAAACACTGTTTTTCTCTGAATAGCCTTCGGAAATGGGTACGTTTTCTGTAGATTTGCATTCATTTAAGTGAAATCTTTGGGAGGGACATTGTAAGAAAAGGAGATACTTCTCTGCCCTAAGTAAGTGATAAGTGAGTTGTTTATATCAGGAAAAGCAAAGACAGAACGGTGTTAATACTTGAGGGATGTCCACTAGGATTCAGGATGTGGCTGGTCTCACCCACCCCCCCTAGTGAGCGGTGGGGTACATCTCTCTGAGAACACGTGTTCACATGTGACCTGCAGTGATGAGTAGTAACCCCTAGAGCAGGGGTCAGGAATTTACTCAACACACACACACACATGCAAAAACGCACACGCACACGCACAATATAATTATTTATTTGAATCCACCAATCACATTACAAGAGATAGGATTCAAATATTTCAGAGATGAGGTAGGTCTTTGTTCAAGGGTACAAAAAACATCGCCTGCGCCACGCTGTCAGATTGCCTATCACTGCTGATATGGAGCACAACTTTGCTTATTGTTTAGATTTTCTGCTGGAGAGCCCTGCCAGCCTTAAACCACTGAAAACACGGTTATGGACATGCTCCAAGCTGCCGAAAATAAACCTAGCTTGCATTGGTAGCCTAGGTCCCTTAGTATTTCCTGAATGAGCCGGTATTTAATGATTTTATCATTGAAAGCAATTTCCATGTACAGATCAAACACACAGCCTATCTCAAGTAAGAATACTTCCCTTCTGTCTCTGTTTAAAACCACAACATCAGGGGTATATTTGGGTCACATGGTTAAGGCCACCTCCTCAATCCTCTCAATCCAAACCATCTTTTATTCTGAGAGTGCATGTGTACGGGGCATTTTAGTAAATCAGTGACAATATCAGCAACAATAACAGCAAAGAGAGCGAGATAAAAAGAAAGGACGAACAACAAAGAGAGAAGGTGATCAATACGGTACAAGGCAGTTTCTTTGTCCCTGAGAGTGCAGGCTTAAAATTTTCACACAAATGATTCAGGAGCACAGAGATTTCAGAATGGGATTGAAGGTCACTTTGAAGCAATGCAGCCCATTATGAGCCAAACCGCACTAATCAATGCATTTTCCTCTGAGTGCTCTGATCTCATGGCTAACATCTCAATACCTGACATCTGAAATCAATGCGCATTCTCCTCAATATGCTGAATTATCAATGGAGCGGGTGGCTAAGATTAATGAAACACAGTAAACACGGCCCATTCACACACACCTGGATCAATAGGTAGGTTGGCAAGGTGACTATCTTTCACTTTGAGACACAAAATTATGAACATCTACACAACTCCAAACTCCCTCAGCATTTAAGGATGCATTTTTGCATTTGTACCTTTGTCTGTTACAGGACCACCGTGTGCTATTTCTTGTATGTGTTAATGTGGCCATCTGGCCAACTCACTCAGTCTGAGGACTCGGGGGACAAAACGAGAAATAAAAAATTTAATGGGCAGATCATACTGCTGCTCTAGTTATTGTATGCCCTCATGGCCATGTGTGTTACACCGGCACTAAACATACACACACTCGTGGCAAAGCAACAAAACATTCCACAAGTGTGAGCATTCACAATGACACACACACACACCGACACATTCATTCACAGCTCCTGGGGGGCTAAACCTGTAGTGGGGAGATGATGGGACATCATGCTCATGCACCCATGCACACGCAAACACACACACACACACACACACACACACACACACACACACACACACACACACACACACACACACACACACACACACACACACACACACACACACAGACACACACACACACATGCACACTAACACACACACACACACACCTCTGTAGGGCATGGAGGTGTTGTTGTGAGATAAAGACACAATTTTAAGCGGTTGAAACAACAAGGCCCGTTAACATTGTCATACTCGGATGCTGGAGGGAGGAAGAGAGTGAAAGAGATAGGGGGAGAGAACAACGAACGGGGAAAGGAGGGTGGGAGGGAGGGAGGGGGAGAGACAGACAGTGGAGGTGTTTGTCCATGAAGAGATCACCAGGAACCCTGGCAATGTCTCTCCAGATAGATGAAGGAAGGAAGGAAGGAAGGAAGGAAGGAAGGAAGGAAGGAAGGAAGGGAGGGAGGGAGGGAGGGAGGGAGGGAGGGAGGGAGAAAGGCAGGCAGGCAGGCAGGCGGGCGGGAAGGCGGGAAGGCGGGAAGGAAGCAAGGATGCAGTCAACATCAAAATAAGTTTGGAATGGACAATGAAAGGAAGAAAAGGCAGATACCATGAATATGCATGTTATGTTAAAATGTGTATGCAATTTACAATACTAGAGTTTTTGCGCGCGCAACTCTAGTAGCAATTAACACAGATAATTGTTCAATGGAAAGTGTAGTATGCTATGCATGCAAATCAATTATTAAATAGCTTTTACTGTTATTCAGGGCTGATAAGTGCCTTGAGATTTTAAAATGCAAGGCAACTACTATTGGTTAGTTGAAAATAATAATCAGCATTGAGATTAAACATCTCTTCCAGTGTCCTGGCCAAGACAGGCAGTAGTAGCCTACAGTCACACATCGCATACACACAAAACATAAGAAAATAAAACAACTAAAATAGTCCGCAGGGGGGAAGGGAGATATGAGATATCAATATCGCAAGACATTTCGGGTGGCTCAAGGAGGAGGGTAATATTAAGTTTGAGCAACAAAGTCTAAAGTCATTTCGGGAGGCTCAAGGGCGGTCTCTGTTCCAGCAGCAGCTGTCGAAGACAGACAGATGTCTGTCTTCGACATCACGAGACATCAGTCAGGGTTAGGTACCTTGTCAAGGACACCTCGACATTCAGCTAGGAGAAGCCGGGGATCGAACCAGCAACCTCCAGGCCAACCCGCTCTAACTCCTGAGCTACTGCCGCCCCACAGGTGGAGGTGGTGAGGTCTATAGACATAATTCACCATAGCCTACTGTGTTATTGACATGTTTTCGTTGTGCTATAGGGACACTGTCTCTTTAAGATCACGTCACTTGTGTGTTGATATGCTGGTCGGGGCGTTGTTTGACTTAAACTTTTTTTATATGATAAAAATGAACGACCTGCCGTTGCTTGTCGAGGTGAGAAATGGTCTCTCCCCTTATCTTATCTCAATTTATATGGTCTATAGACAGAACGTCTTACGTGGGAGAATTTGTCGACGGCGGAGCCGTTATGTTTTTACCTGGGCGTTGCTGCGGTGTGTTGCTGCGGTGTGTGCGCGTGCGTGTGTGTTCTTACCTGCGCCTGTGCCGATGGCAGATGCGTACTTTACTTGAGTAACTTGAGTAACTGGTGCGACAGGCCTGCTATTATAGTAGTAAGATATGTGAAATGAAGTGTCTTACATATGGATACTATATGCAAGTATTACATTAGTGGAGAGAGTCCGTCTGCTACGCCCTAGGACTGCAAAAGCGCCTGCTTCTCCCTCCATACCTAGGGTCCCAGCCGCCACGCAACACATTCTCAAAGTCACAACTATTCTCGGTTTTTTTCTCCACAGTGGTGGAACGAGCTCCATGCCAATTACAATTACAATTAGGGCAAAAACAATTAGACGCTTTTATCCAAAGCGACTTACATCGGTTAATACACACATTGACACGCCGACGGCAGAGTCAACCATGCAAGGTGACAGCCAACTCGTCAGGAGAAGTTAGGGTTAAGTATCTTGCTCAGGGACACATCAACACTCAGCTAGGAGGAGCTGGGGATCGAACTAGCAACCTTTCGGTTACAGGACGAATGCTCTACCTCCTGAGCTAAGCCGACACCATGCCAATGTCAGGACTGCAGAGTCGCTCAGCAGCTTCGGCAAAAGACTCAAGACTGACCTGTTCAGAGTTCACCTAGACTCTGCTCAGTCAACCCCTCCCACCACTCCTACTTATTGTATGTTGTACGTCCTGGCACTTAATGTATGCACTTATGTATGTCATACTTAGTTATAGTTTTTAGTTGTGAAGCATCCTATCCTAGCTAGCATTGTTGAATACGGGGAATTGGTTATCTTAGCGATTGTTACTGCTTTGCACTTGGTTCTATGAATAAACTGTACCGACAGCAGTAGGTTGTTTCAACTTCTTCTGACCAATGTACTTTTTGTAAAAAGTACATTTGTAAAAGCGCCTGCTAAATGCCCCAAATGTAAATCTTGATTGTTTGCAGACCTGGCTCCACGACGGGGGGAACGAGATCCCCACTGACAACGGGACAGCTGAAACCCTACAAGTCCTGGCTCCGCAGGGGGGAACGAGATCCCCACTGACAACGGGACAGCTGAAACCCTGCAAGTCCTGGCTCCGCAACAGGGGAACGAGATCCCCGCTGACAACTGGACAGCTGAAACCCTGCCCGTGTTCCGCCGCGGGCTGAAACTCATCTGTTCCGACCACATCTTAGCCCTTAGAGATCTTCTTCTCCTCCCGGTCTTTGTATATGTACCACTGAAGGGGTTTGCTGATTGCAGTTTTTGGGTACATTGTTTAATGCACTTAATGTTATTTTCTTTGGACGAATTCGTCAGCTAGATAAATTGAAAGGTATTTATTTAGGTAGTGGCTATTCGTACGGCGACCGTAAGAATAGCAATTAGGCTATTCGTATGGCGCGCCGTAAAAATACTGCATTAGTCTATTTTCACGGCGGGTTAGGGTTAGGGTAGTCTCGCAAAGCCAGACCAAACTACAGCAAGTAGAATGGTCTGGAGCCACGCTACCTCGAGCCGTCTATCCGTGGGGAAACTGGGCGGGCCTGTTTTTATTTCTTTAAACCAATCAAAATCGTCTAGGGCGGGGCTAAGCCCGGGAAGCAGCAACGGTGTCCATCCAAAATAGAACATCTTTCTTCCTCAGCCAATGCTGCAAGCAAATCTTTTGCAGTTCTTTGCAATTTTCGACGGAAAGAGCCAAACATGCCAACTTCACAGCGCCGTCAAAGTCCTCTTCAAAACTCGCCATACTGCCTAGTTTCCGAGTTTGAGGGGGAGCAACCGGAAGGGGAGGAGTCGCGGCCAAATCCGACGCTAGGCAATAGACGCTGTCCACTTCCGTTCAGCCAGACTAGGGTTAGGGTTATGGTTAGGGTTAGGGTTAGGGTTATTACTATAATTAATTACTATAATTACGGTCGGCCCGGTTAGGGTTAGGGTTAGGGTTAGCGCCGAGCAGACTGATAGGTCAAGTGTGGTCACGTGACGAGCTCGGTCGCCGTACGAATAGCCACTGCCATTTATTTAATATATAGTAAATATATTTTCCCATCAAACTGAAGCTTGATGCATACAATGTTTATGGAAATCTAAACAGGGGCACACCTAGTTAAACCCTGCCCTATGATTGGCCCATGTGATCTACCAAGTACCTTTTCCTCTGACAGCTCTGCATTTTAATTGCCATTTAACTGATAAGCAACATTCCCCAATAAAGGCACATTTTACTGCTGAATATTTAATTTAGAAGAAGATGCATTGACTCCCACACTCAATATACTCCGTAATGTGCTTTTGTAGTGATTGATCATATACAAATATTTTTTGAATGTTTAATGGAGGTTTTATATGAATGAAATCCACCCCTGAAATCGTTCACATATTGTTCACACTTTCTGCTTTTGCAAATGGGTTTGGTTACGGGCAGGATGCAAAGTGCGTTAAGATGTGTACTTTGGGGACACTTGATGAGAGAGAAATGGCCCAGGAGGAGTAAGGAGTGCTAAGTAAGGAGATAAATTGCACTCAGTGGAAGAGTGGGAACATCAAGTACATCAACACATCATTGTAATGCTGATACGAGAGGAGACACACCGTCTGGTGTGGTTTTCCTGGTGATGTTCTGATAAGGATTTATGTATTGTATCATATCATACACTGGATTGTGGGTATATGTTATCCCATCCTGGACTAGAGCCCATTTGAAAATGTTGTTCATAAGAACAGTGGATAGTTAATGTTTCATGAATTAAGCATATCATTGGGTATTTAGTCAAGCATTTTGTGACCCAGGAGGACATGAGAGGAGGGAAGGGAGATAGAGAGCGAGAGAGAAGAGAGAGAGAAAGATGGGGTCAGGGTAGACATTTAAAAGAGATTAGTTATAATCTCTGACCTCTGAATGCCCATCAAAAGGTTGCATGTGTCATAACAGATTCAGTCAATGTGCAGAGTGATGAACCTATCAGGTCACAGGTTATCATTTACTCATCTCACCGACTCCCCCCACTCAGTTCAGGAAACTCTCGTGTTCACAGACACTCACCTTCAACCAAAATGCCCGCAGAAAACATTTCCACAATACTTTTTTATCTATTAGTATCGATAAAAAGTGCCTACTATTTTACAATGTAGCACGTACAGTATCACCGGACGAGAGAGACAGCCCTACTCAATAAACAATGAGCTTTAAATGCTTTCAACGTTCGGGCCCAATGTTGATCACAAATAATCACACAACCGTGTAAGAATTAAACTCAGAGGAGGCTTATTATGCAGACGAAGTTGAAGAAAAGAAAACATATCTGCCAGCAGAGCACGTTTAACCCACACAGCTGGATTTCTTTACAACCCAATATATATGGTTGTATTTTATTATTTTTTATTATTTTTATTATTATTTTATATCATTATTATTATTATTATTATTATTATTATTATTATTATTATTATTATCTTATCTGTATTAAAACATTGAATGAACTTGATGATCAAATCGTGTGTTATTTATTAAAGGATATGAATGGTAGTGATAATGATAAAACATAGGTTGTAATAGTCGTTGAAGCGGTTGAGTAGTCGATGCAGCAACATCGACTACTCATCGAGTGTTCTCGACCCCCCTCCAAACTTCCCCCTCTATGTTGCTTATTGATTCTCATATAGCTGATCATCTATATGTGGATTATTTGCATACTTTTAAAAGCTGAAGCATTTGCAAATGACTCAAGTATGTTTGTTTTTGCATCTCATCACCAAACAGCAGATGCTGCTTCAAACCGGATCCCACAAAATTAACTTTGCACCTTATAGTATTTAGTATTTAGTATTTATTATTGTATTTATTGTAGTATTTAAGTATTTTAGCATATGAGGGAATGTGTGTTTGTTATGTTTGTTATGTCTGTCCACGCTGTTGTGACACTGTAATTTCCTGTAAAGGATTATTAAAGGATCTATCTATCAAGCAGTGGGATTGATCAGGGGCAGACCGGAACGGACCAGTAATTCCATGTCATCCATTGTATTAATCAATGGAGGACATGGTTTCTTCTCATCTGGCATCCCGACGTAAAGACACTTTGAATCAGCTCATCTTTTCCTCCATCTTTGTAATTCACTTTACCTGTGAAAGGAAAATCATATCTCCAGACCATTCAATGTCTGCCTTCTCAACAGCGACCTTGTTATGTGGGTAACATGGAAGCAGCCTTGGTGCATTTCAGTTCAGTCAAGTAATCAAACATGGCAAATACCTATAGCCCATTTACCCTGCCCATTCTAATTTATGATTTGACTGCAATCATCCCAGAGAGCTCCATTCAAGAGCTGGGAGTAACATTACCAAAAAAACACTGGGGAAATCAAGATTACGTTTTTATTGAGAGAAAAAAGGACCACAAACACTCCTGCTTCTGTTGAGATGCATGTGTTTCTGGAGGCAGCATAACATTAATGTAAAAAAAAAAACCTTGGGAGGGGATGGCGGCATATGCAATATCATAACAGAGATGTTATGATCTTCTCCTGGAGACGTTTGCTGTTCAGCTAAGGAGGCGCTCTTGATGAAATTATGCAAAGAAATATGCCTGGGATGTAGACTCAGTGCTCTTCCATTGTCAGGCTGGTGAGACATTCATAATTCATAGCTGGGGCATGGTTACCTTTAAGATATGTATTATGTTAATATGCTCTTGTCTCTAAGCCTGGCATCATAATAACTGGCATGGTTGTCAAGAATGGGTTTTCCTGGGTGTTGAGGGGTTTATATTGATGATTATGGCTTTTGGGAGAAAGTCCATTTATCGTATGTTTGCAGTGCTGAACAGTGCTGTCAACATCGCCTCTATGCAAGTTGTAATATGCTTGCAGCATTGAACATCGTTGTTGCTTAAATATGATGTTGAAGTTCCAAAACAATATCTAAATTGTGGCAATCGGAGGGGGTGGGGTTCCCATCTCTGTCTCCTCTCCAGTGTGTGTTTAACATGAATTCAGATGTTTCTGCTTGAGGTTGGTAATGGCCTTGGTCCACTGAGGCCTGTTACCCTGTTTAACTACTAGCTGTGGTTATGTTCGCAAGAAACTCAAATTTGTGCTTCCGATTATACAAGCTGAAACAACCGGCTGGTTTTGAAACGATCCTACCCACTGTTCACGGTACTCATGAAGTTCTTCATGAAACCAGATTCAATAGTGCAAACACAGCTTAATTAATGTATTCAGGGAATGCCTAGAGAAAACAACAACAGTACAGCCCTCGTAAAGCCCATAATTGGGCACTGGGGTTTGCTAGGATGGTCCAGCCTACTGTGTCCCAAGTTCCCCTCTGGACCAAGAAAACAAATACATTAACATTTAAAGAAGGACTTTTGTTGAAGATTCGGTGCAGAACATCTGAAAAGCTATAGAACAAATGGGGACCGTCTTGTTTGTCAATTGGGTGAAATATTTCACAGAGAAAAACGTCCCTTGTGTTATCTTGATGAGTGTGAATACTGAATCATCCCTAGGTTGCAGGTTTTCGCTGAAAAGGTATTCCTCATGGAAATTAACATGAGGTATGAATTGGCAAATATAGTGTTGGAAAGCGCACGTCGTAGCGAATGCTGAATAATGGGAACAATGCCCTTCTCCTCCCCTCTGTCCTCCAAACACACCTAAAGAGATTGCAAACATAAGTAGTGACCGCAGACATATAAATACACACAGTCGTCCTAAGGCGGACTTGTAAAAACCTAAAAATTGTAAGAAAAAAAAAAGCCAGAGATAAAGAGAGACCCAAACAGTTAAATGGGAACACGAAAGAGACAAGATAAACCAACACTGTTAGTCAATACATTAAATATAAATATAAAATCATATCATTTGTACTTCTCATCATGAGAATCGATGCAAGGAGTGTGTAACTCAAAAGCTTGAAAACGCCACAGCAGCCTAGTGAGATCATTTGATGGCCCCCTGACAGTACTCCTTTGGCAGAAGATGTTTCCTAACTAAAGCTTATTTCTGATTAGAATTATGGACAGGCGGAATATTTTCAGGGTGGGGAATAATGATAGGTCAGCAGGGGTTTCAACTCGTGGTTTGGATGGAACACAGTTTTGGAGCAAACACACATCCTGTGTGTGTGTGTGTGTGTGTGTGTGTGTGTGTGTGTGTGTGTGTGTGTGTGTGTGTGTGTGTGTGTGTGTGTGTGTGTGTGTGTGTGTGTGTGTGTGTGTGTGTGTGTGTGTGTGTGTGTGTGTGTGTGTGTGTGTGTGTGTGTGTTCGCTCTTATATGAAGTTTTGCTAAAAAAGACATTCTGAGATGAACCGTAGCAGATGAAGCATCTCTAGCGCGTGTGTGCTGTGTGTCTGTCTTCGTGTTTGAATCTAACTTGAAAAGTATATTCGGAACATTGGTGTAACATTTTTAGGTCATACTAATGGTTGGGCATATAGCTCACTCTCTCTCGTTATAAAAATATGTATTGGTCTGTCCTACAATCACAGGGTTAGGAAAGTAACACATAGCATATGGGCATATTGTCTTGCAGCAAGTTACATCATCCAGACTGACTGATTTGAAGTTATCACTGTTTTTCAATGGACTACTATGAAAATAGCCATGTTTGTCATCTTCAAGTTTATTCATAGCTATTCTATTCAAAGAAAATATCCACTCTCACTAGTGCACATCTGATGAAGGGCAGGTGAACTCCCTGTTTTTGGCTTGTTTTCTGGGGTAGGTAGAAACATAGGATTCAACAGACATTACTTCTGCATTACACTGAGTATAGTAGCAGTGACGCGATAGCATGGATAGCGATGATTATCTTTTCACATTTTTTCAGCAAAAACACGAGACTGGCACTTTAAATTGTCAAGTCACGTGTACAATCGTTTTCCGCAGTGACCAGTTAAAAAGGATTCTGCAGCACTAAAGTTTGGAAGCGACAAGTCGATATGGGGATTCAACAACGAGAAGGTGAGTCTGCACGTGCGGCAACAGCAAAAAAAAAAAAAAGAAGAACCCTGCGGATATAATTACTTTGATGGACACTTTCCACACTGCTTGTGGCACTAGTGGGACACAGGATCAGTGCTCGGAACAAACAAACACTGATTAAGTCCTGCTTAAGCCCCTCCCCGTACATTTGTCAAGCCTATCGCCATTGCAAATGGTGGCTGTCCGCTCTGCTGTAATGCCGCTCCAAGCCTGGGCCATCAGTCTGCCTTCAATCTGCCTGCAGCACGGCAAGCCCCTGACGATCCTTTGTGTAATGCCCTCCCCATCTCCCATAAGGCTTCAGTCGCCTTGACGAGGTGCTAGGTTGAAAACAAACCTATGAGTTCGATGTTCCTCGAAGGCATTCCTCATTCATCTATTTGTTGATTTGCCAAGGGCAAAACAAGTAACACATTCACCGCAACTTTATATGAATGTGTTGCATGTAGGATTTCTAGCCTAAGCTTATTAGCGATACCAGGTCCCTGGTTAAGCCTTTTAACGGTTGAATCATGTAATTAATACTGAATTGAATTGGTTAAATTGTGCACATGATAAATAATGTCTCATGAATTCTCAAGAATGTGAATGATCATACAAAAGATGACTTCACATTGAAATCTCATACGTGCGTTGAATACGTGTATTTGTGTATTGTGTATGTGATTCATGGGAATATATGTGTCTGCACAATGCTTTTTGGTGCATGTGCATGCATGGACACACACACAACGTATATGATTGTTCATGTGTGTTGCTCTATATGTGTGTCTGTGTCCATGATCAGGGTCCAATGCTCCCAGGTTTAGTTTGGTTTCAGCCATTGTTTCACAGTTTCATTAAACAGCTTATTTATATTTCTGTTTAAAAAATCAATTATTATACTAGAAAGATAAGTGACCCAAAGTCATTTTTCACAGTGCCCACCTGCAGTGGCCATTTCCTGATCCCCGTAGTGGTAATCCTACTGGTTTGTTTTGGTGACATATGGACAGCTGGGGCGAGATTGTTCACACATTGTTTAAAACTTGTTTAAAAAACTTGTTTAAAAAGCTGTCATTACTGAGAAACTTGTAGCACTTCAAAAATACACAATGGTGCCATTTTCTTTTTATTTGGATCCATTCTTTTCAGTGCTTGTATGGATGTCCCTTGTGTAGGGTTGTAGTGTGTTGTTTGTTCTGTGAGAGTGCACTGAAGCCTGCCTCATACAATACCTCAACGGGATAAAGGTGAAATATCATGGTATGCATGCACAGGTCAGCTGCCTTAAGGGGTCATGTCTTGTCATTCTTAAGAAGTTTAGATTTGTCTTTACTCTCTTGCATAGCTTTTTCACTGGTTGATCATACTTGGATTTGTAGTCCAGAATGACAGCTAAGTTTTAAAATCCCTGACTTCCTTTTTTCCCGCTTGATCTAATTTCACTTTGCTTCTCGTGGAAAAACACGTTGACAGTCTTTTGAAGACTCAAGGTTTGATGGTTATTTTTTGAGCCATGGAGATACAGCCTCCATTTTGTTTGATCTCTATTTGTATAAAGCTCAGTGTACCAATCCAGGCTTGGCCGGGAACATCAATCACGCCGGTTGCATGATAGGCAGTATTTCACTTCGGCCAGGGTTCACTCAGAGTTCCAAGTTCGGATTAGAATTTGTCAGCAGATGTTAAATTTGATCTCCTTTTGATATGAAACTCCTTAGGTTAAGATGGAGCACCGCAACACCTTTCTTCCCCGTGTGGGGTAGGACTCCCCTCAGCCCTGCACTTCAGCCGCTCTGGGTGCTCTGGAGGCCAATGAGCGTGCGCTGGTTCAGCCTCACAGGACACTTCACATCCCCTGGCTGGGAACCCATGCTGAGAGGGAGGCTTGGGGGTCTGGTCCGACTTTCACAGCGCCTAGCGTATATGTCACCGGTACCCCGGCACTTTAGTCAGACCAAGCAGGGAGCCCGTACCTCCCATCGATTCGTGCTTAGCACCAGGGGCCCCCACACCAGGAGCCCAGTGGCCGCCACCACAGGAGGCCCCCCACCCATGCAGGGGAAGCAGCTCTGCGAGGTTGGCGCCGGCCGTCACCCCCCCCCACACCCCTGCGCTATCCGCTCCGCTGAAATGTTGGGTGACGGGCCGGGAACGAGGATGATACCATACAGACCAGCAGCATACTGGGAACCAGCCACTAAGCCCTCCACTACACAGGGCATGGTGGGTGTGCCAAGGAAATATCCGTTTGACACAATTTAATTATTCAATGAGGTGGTGTCCCTGTCTGAGGACATTTCTTGGCCTTTCATTCATGGGTACAAAGTAGTGTTGGCTTGTTTTTCCACATTGTACTCCACATTGACATCCTATGACCCGTTGTTCAATTGATTCTTTCCATGATGACTTTGTATTCTTTTTGTTGAACTTGACATTGTGAACATTATCCGTAACATTTAAAATGACTACACAGTACGATTTTAGAGAAACATGATAAAACCTCTCTCTTCAAGGGTGACATCATCTCTGCTCATTTTACCACATGCGCATTGTTCTGAACAGGCTCAGGTTGGTCAGTTGACAAAAGCCTGCGGTAAAACAGAAAGGTTATTACAATAACACAACATTTACACAGAGATACTCTCACAAACTTAGAGAAACATTCATGCATGAAAATGCATGATATTCTATCAGGACATTCTGCTAAGACCTAATGTTAGGTCCATACACATTTGGGTACCAAACACAAGCTTTCACCTCATAGTTATTGAATCAAAAACAAATAAACAAGAGCTCTTTGTGGAGAAACAGTAAGTCCACCCTGATTCCAGTAGCTTGTAGGTCTACCTTTAGCAAGCATCCCTTGCAAATATGTGTGTTTGTGTGTGTGAGGATATCTTGCCTGTATAAACTACTGGGGTTAGCCCTAACATCTTCTGTTTTCACGGTCAGGCTCCCCCCAACCACCGTAATTGGCTTCGATCCTATTTTAATCTGCCTTTCTTTTTCCAACTATTCAGACTCTCTTGTCCGATGCAGTATTTCTGAGTCTCAGCCCAGCGCAATGAAAGGGCTGTTTTATCCTATGTAGCTTATTTGCATATCGTTAGAGGACCCAGCACCAGCCTTGCATGAATATCAAAGAATGAAAGCATGGCAGTCTTTCCCCTCTCAGAGCGGCTGCATGTTACTGGTTCCCGTCTCCTTCATCGCCACTCAGCCTCACGGGACCCTGCGGCGTCGGTGAATCCTGGCAGATGAGCCTCCATTGTTTCATTGTGAACGCGCAATGACACCCGACGCACACGCCGCGGAAACAAATGTCGATAACAAGCAACGCTGCACACGGACAAATGCTTTGCGTCACATATTCAATCAAAATACCGCTTCTCATTACTTCCTCCACACATGAACACAGCCTCGTCTTAGTTAGACACTCGATATAAAGGATGCTGTATAAATAGACGCGTTAAATGTTTTGCATTAAAGCAAAATGGTGGTCGAGCTTTTAAAGAGCTTTTTCCTGAATCCATATGCTGTTGCGATGTGCGTTGGGAATTCCAAACATTGACAACACAAAATCCCTTGTGGGCCCGGGCCTGACATCCAAGAGACGTCTGTCTTCAGGTGGTATCCTGGATGACGTTGGTTTAAAGACACATTATTTCCCATGGGGGTTAATGGACAGACGAACCAATGGGTTTTTTATGAGGAAACATTGATTCCTTATGGCCTTAACGCATTGCGCTATGAACAACAAAGTCACGTTATATCATCAGCGAGCCGCAGTCTGCTGAGCTGCTCCAGACTTGGCCTGTTGATAAATGAACCATCCTGCAGGAGAGGGAGAGAACAAAATGTTTGTTTCATGTTTTCCTCATGCGGCTCTATTTGCGCGTGGCATAATGAGCTATTTGTTATGGTCACCAAAGCTGAACTAAGGGAGGCAGGCATGTATGCCTCGATGAGTTAGGTTTAGGCGAGGCCGCCGTAATGGGCAGTATATGTTCACAGTCCAACACCCGTAGCACCTGGATGCCCTCAGAAACTGGGCCTGAAAGTCCAAATCTGAACTATATAGGGGAGAGAGAGAGAGGAAGAGAGAGGGCTTGGGAAGCGTTAATATAACTAGCATATAGGACCATTCTTTATGTGAGTGTTTGTGAGAAGAAGTGCCATTAGTGAAACAGTCAAGCCACCACCTGTTCTGTATGCCATTGACGCAACATGAGGTAACACCACCGCAATATCAGGAAAACATCGGCTAAACACAACCCCCTGTTTATTCACATCACAACCACTGCACGGGCGGGCCTGATTGACACCATGTCAAAGTGCCGTAGAGTGAATGTGCCCCATGTGACCAGGCTCCATGAAGCTAAATAACTTAACATAGTTACATCTGTCTGGCTTGCCTCTGCCCTCGCTCCCTCTGCCTTTTGCTTCGGTCTGGATGTCTCTACCAACCAGACCTCACAGAAATTGCTGCATTGAAATTTCAAGGTAACACAGATGCAGTTCGGCCATTATCAGGCAATCAGAGAGAGTGGTAGACACTTCAGTCACCCTAATTATGTTGCAACGTCTCACACGCACGCACGCACGCACGCACGCACACACACACACACACACACACACACACACACACACACACACACACACACACACACACACACACACACACACACACACACACACACACACACACACACACACACACACACACACACACACAGGGCATGAGCAGAAATCATTAAAGGGTACTTATCACTCATTGGATGAGGGGATGTTTGGTGGGGAGGGGGCCGCACTCTGGAAGCAGAACAAGTTTGAATCTTCTGATTCAATTGAACGTCAAATAGGGGTTTGGGGGGATGATTATCTTATGGAAATGTATGGATTGGAATATAGAATTATCCCAAAATCAGAGCTTTCTATAAGTCCTATCCTTAAGAGGATAATGTGGAGGAAAGGATTACTTTCTTTCTCTGGTAGGGTTATCCTGAGGGCACTTTGCTGAGTTTTGGTTCCCATTTGTTTTCTATATGGTACCAACTAATTGGTTGACACCAAATACCTCCACAGTACATGATTGGCAGAGGGTTTGCCAATCAAGAACAATGGCCAGCCAATCACCTTCAGTTTGAGTGTAATTGGGAGGCCCTCCCACTCAAGAGGTAGGTGTGCTCATCATTGGTGGGTGTAGCAAAGGCATGTCAGAATGAAAGACCTCCAGACAGATGTTTCCTGACAATATATGCAGTCAACGTCTCTCCCTTCATCCCTATCTCCTTCTCCCCCTCTGTCTCCCTGCCCCTCTCATCACACCTTGTTCCCCTAAGCTTTGAAAAGACCAAAGTAGACACGTCAATGTCACACTCAGAAATCAATGCAGAGAGACAGCTAAATTGTTGTTTGAAGAGCATACGAATTGCCTTGCCAGCTATTAAGCTGAAAAGTGCCAATATGACAGCCTGATCTGTGTCATCAGTGTCACTCTGGAGGTGAATATAGTCCTTTTCCTACGTTGCACAACAGCACAATGTGGCTTATAGTTAACAATATGGTCGGGCTATGAGCATCCGCACTGACTGTCCATGGTTTCCCAAACAGAATGGACAATGGACTGCAGCCGTGGGAGCTACAACGCCTCTTATCTGCATCCATGTATGCTTATGTGTGGTCCTCTAAGAATGGAACGATACCATACCAAGCCAACTGACATACCGAACAATGTGTTGGGTTACTTTTTGTTTTACAAATGCCCAAAAAGGTACGGATGCCCAAAATCAAGGGAAATTATTCTTAATTTGCAGGGGTTCAGAAAGTGTGTTAAGAATATCTATAACATCAGCCTGTAACCCTGACAAGTTAGCAGTACACTGTCACACTCCCCCAGTCCCTTATTCCTGTATAACCAGAATGTTTGTGTGAACAGGGTCAGGAAGAGGAAGACGAATAATGGGGGAAAATACCATTTTGCAAATGATGCATGTTATGTTATGGAGCTTCCATCATCATGCACCTGCTCTTCTCACAACCTGCTCACACATGCCACTGGTGTGAAGCGGCTTAAAACTCTGTAGGGTAATTAGTGAACTGTAAGGGCCTAATTGGGACCACAATGACAGATACTGCGCCGGTATGACTGTAATGGAAACTAAATGGTATCGCTACGGCAACCGTTAATTGGTGGCAGTCTGACAGACACTTGAAGGGAAAGTCGAAACCCGCTCTAGTCCTGCAAAGAACTACAGCCCCGAGCCGTTGCTAGGCAACAGACTGCGTGTGTCTGTGTGTGTGTGTGTGTGTGTGTGTGTGTGTGTGTGTGTGTGTGTGTGTGTGTGTGTGTGTGTGTGTGTGTGTGTGTGTGTGTGTGTGTGTGTGTGTGTGTGTGTGTGTGTGTGTGTGTAAGAGAGAGAATGATGGAGAAAACATAAATCATCTGCATGTAGGGGGAGGTTTGTAGGTGTTTGTGTGCGTACGCCCTATGATCTTTTCACAATGAAACACAAACGCAGTCACACACTGTCAGAACAGGGAACCGCATTTGATCCCCAACATTGTTTGACAACGGCTGTGTTTTTGTCTGCTTTGGGTACCGTGTGCTTTTCACCCTGCAACGCTCTCAATGGTGAGGATGTAAGAAAACTAGGACTGCATGATTTCTTGGACGAAAAATCTTTTCAGTTGGTTATAAATGCTCTGCAAACAATAGAATAGAATTCCATTCAAGAGTCACAAAAAAAAGATTTCAACGTTCTACAGAACAAGACAAGGTGGAGGCACAGTAGAAAGACATGGTCATGCAAACCGAACGCAACGCATGAAGCTATGTAAAGTGCATATTGTATGGGAATCTTTCTGGATCGGGAATATTTTCCAGAAGCAGAAGGTGTTGGGAATCGTTCTGAAGCGGAGCTTAGGTGGACGTGACGGTATGAAAGTTAGTACCCGGGCATTAGAAGGGTGTTGAGATGCATCTGCAGCATGGCATAGCAGCCTCTCCATCACTAGCTGTCAGAGGGGGTAGATATCCCTTCAATACATAACAGCAGGGTGCCCTCTAGGTACACATTGGTTTACTATGGTTCTGCAAACAATGTCCTTTCCCCCTTTGAGTAGGAAACAGGCAGCAGTTATGCAAGGTAGAACGTGTTCAGAGCCACTATTGTTTTAAACAGGTGTCAGAAAGCACCTCGCCACTGGCACCCATACATCAGGCAGAGTTATGTATAGGCTCCTCTACGTGACTTTCACTGGAAGTCACTTCCACATAAATAGTGCTGCTCTTATATAAATAAACATCAACCTGGTGCATTACACTATAAATTGTCTTCCTGTGAGTCATTGAGTCAAAAGATAATAACCTCCAAACTTGTGATCCATTGGTAGCCATAGTATAGACCTTTTTCTTCACTCCGGGCTCTGTTTCCACCTTCATAATGTAAAGTGACAAAGCTCTGTTGGAAGCCTGACATCGTTGCCATACCAATTCAAAAAATAGATGTCTCGTGTCACGAAATACCAGCATCGACAATCACAAACAATGCATCTGTGGAGGTGATTTTGCTTTGTGTCATCCGAAATCAGCAAAAAATAAAGGCGCATAAAGTGTGGGCCTACGCGGCGGTGGAATGTGACACCCCCACCAACCCGCAGATTATCTCCTCAAAATGTTGCTTCATTTTTAAATGACCAGTTAAAACTCCTTGCCAAAGCAGGTGAACAATAAAATAAGCTCAGCCAAGAATTGAGAGATGTTACGAGAGAAAATAAAAGAGCCGTAGTGAGCAAGTATTGCTTTCACACACACACACACCTTTGTTGGAGCTCTGATAACTCTGAGTTCACGCCTATATAATTGACAAGCGAGATTGATTTCCTCAGTAAATCAGAGAAGAGATGCCCTGATTCATTTATCTATTTAACATTCTTTGTTTATTATTCTAGGTTTTGTTACTTTAAAGATTTTTAGCATTGTTATTCCTTGATTTTCATGCACCATGTTTGCCAGTGACCTAAGGGCTGGTGTGTGTTCCTGTTGAAGGACGGACATGCGCAGCAGTTTAAACTAAATGTAGAGGGGCGATAATGGATCACACCAACTCAGAAACGGGAATCTGACTATGTTTTAGTTAATTAAGTTAACTCAAGGAAATGTTAAGTACATGCTTGTTCTGTTTTGGGAATTAACAGCATTTTTTATTGACTAGCTTTATGGACATCAAGCATGTTTTTAGCTTATGACTCAATGTTAGATGTTCAGTTTAACCCCCAAAATTAATGTTGGGTTTGTCCTAGACTCTATAAATATTCCTAGAGTGTGTCTAGGTGGGAGAAAGACTTCTCCCATGGTAGACGCTGTGACTGTCAGCTGTTAGAACAAAGGCTGTTATATTTTATCCCAATCTTAATGTCCCCCTGCTCTTGATCGTTCAGTACTCCACAGATGGCAATTACATTTTTACCAAATAATAGCTCTTAAATCGTACATACAGCACCTTTAATTAGCGGGTGGTGCCAACATACTAGCTACTCATTAGGTTCATAATAAACAGCCATGGAAAATATAGACTTGGCTTGCAAAGATGGATCCTCACAACCGGGACTCCATTCCAAAAATGTCCAGTCACACCCTTATCTAAAAGACAGACAAGCTGATATTCTAATTTGCTTAATTCAAGTTTGTGCATGATATTTTTACTCGCTTCCAAACAGTAAAAAGAGAATGTCTTGGAAAACTAGCAAAACAATGTCTAATGGCTAGCTAAAATTTCACAACTCACACCTCCAAAATCCAATAAGATAAGATCATAAAACCAACTAAAATGAATGAGATTTCAGTGTGTAAAAGGTAGTTGCATCTAGCGATGAGGTTGGGTTGCAACCAACTGAAAACCCCCCTCCCCCTGAATACATTCTTACCATTTATTATGATGTCCTGTACTAGCCTGTCCTGGCCTGTGGAGCAGGAACTTCCATAAAAATGTCGACATCGGGAAGCCAGATGTCAAGTGAAGAGGTTCCTCCGAATTGTTTTGAGTTATATGACGGAATATGACAAAACATGCTGCGGTTTCCATTTTGTGAAAGAGCGCCATTCATTTGAATCGCACCAAGTTTGATTTTTCATGGCTTTAGCCAGCGATTGAATCAGTTGAACCGCTCAACATCCTGATCTTTGTCATAGTCACCAATGACGTTGAACATTGTAGGAGATGGCTGAGGTACCGGCCCATTCACACTGCTCAACTCACAAAATACTGGCCCGCCACATAGCTCCAGGGCCAGAGGAGGAGGGAGAGTGCAGGGACTAGCCTAGTCAATAGGGTGAATCTGGACTGCAGTACACATTTAAGTGCTCATTGTCAATGTTATATGTTGTACTTCCCTTCAATTGTTCAATTGAAAATCTTTTTAAGATAACAGTATTACTTCATGAAGGACATCACAAGGCACCTTTGGTAGGATGCTTCTGGTACTGGTAAGATGCTTCTGTTCCTGGTAGAAAGGTTCTGGTACTGGTTAGATGGTTCTGGTACTGGTAAGATGGGTTTGCTACATTCTGGGACACCTGATTGAACACAAACCAATAAATAGTAAAAACATTTTGGTCTAACCATCAAAGTGCTTGAGTTTATCCACTTGAACAGTAATTGTCCTTGTTGCCATTTTGTATGAATCCTCCTATGCACTATTCATAAAATAAACAATAATATAATAGCTATTTACTATATTTATATCTATAATATGACTATAAAATGGGCTAAGCTGAAGAAAAACAATGAAACGTATATAAAGATAAGAGTGGCCAGGCTAGTGTGTGTGTGTGTGTGTGTGTGTGTGTGTGTGTGTGTGTGTGTGGGGGGGGGGGGGGGGCAAATCTGAAAATATGAAGTAATTTATGTATAAACAGTTAAATACAAAATATAACTATACATATGCATATATATTAAGTACTAAATAGATACCAAATATGGAATACTAAGTGTATGAAAAGTCCACTATAAAATATCTCCTATAAAAAGATGAAGTAAAGTCGGTTTCCAGTTTGTTTTGTGTGCAGTGGGAGCACAGTGTGTCTCTCGTAGGAGCCAGGTCTGTCTGTGGTGTCCCTTCTCCATGGCAAGGCTGTGTTCGCTGAGTCTGTACCTGGTCAAGGTTTTTCTTGGATTGTGGTCAGTCACAGTGGTCAGGTATTCTGCAACAGTGTATTCGCTGATAGGGACAAGTAGCAAGCCAAAATATTGTCATTTTTCTTGGATTCTTTCCAATGTGCCAAATAGTTTTCTTTATAACTAGGTTCAGCTTTTTTGATGTGGTTGTTGTGTGTTGGACAGAGTCCGAGGACAAGCTGGCTAAGGGAACTATTTTCTGTGTGTAACTCTCTATTTGAATAACAATTGGATATGGTCGTAATTCTGCCTTGCATGCATTATTTTGTGTTTTTCTTTGGACTCCGAGGAGAGATTTGAGGAATTCTGCATGAAGGGTATAAATTTGACTCTCTCTCTCAAACCCATGATCCAGACAAAGAAACGAGGTGGGTGGATGTGTTGAGCTCAGTCTGGGCAGCAGTTGATGTTGATGGTCGGAGAGGGTTAAGCAACTTGGTCCCATTCATAAATAACATTGCTCATTATAACGCTCATGCGCAATAACGGTACTATCTTAAAAATATCAACCACATAGTTGCCATGGTTCATAACCATGGGGATCAAACGTCCCCTCTTCATCCTAGAACTCTCCAAACTCTCCAGCCACTCTTCTATACACTACACAGGCTCACCCACCCACACAAGCAGCCATTCTCAAACATGCATATGTATACATTTATATACTGTATATATACATTGATTGATATTGCATACTGAATTCTGCAGCAACATAAAACACTCTAGCTATACCATCTCACTCACAAAAATGTACACACACACAGACACACACACACACAAACACAAACGCGCACAAACACAACACATATCCATACACAAGGTTAAAGAAAAGATGGACACTATCCCAGATGTGAGAACCCCGAGCATGTAATCTAAACGAAGCCAGGAATCAAACCCGTGTCTCTGTGGAGTTGTGAGGCAACAGTCCTGCCCACTGTGCAACTGTGGCGCGCCTCCAGCTCCTTCCATCATCGCCTTCTGCTTCCGTTGCTCTGCAAGCACGTTTCAAAAGAAAAGTCATAGATGTGTTTTTACACACAGATGGGTGAAGTCAAAGGGGCAACACGCCAGCAAAGGAATAGAAAAGAGAAGCAAAGGCAAGAAAGTGGAGGACAAAGGGGCACATACAGGCAACAGAGCGAACCGGGGATGTGGAGGCTATAGAGAGATGCGGAGCCACGAGCTGGAATTAAAAAGTAACCAGAGGGAACGAAGAGCAACGAGAGAGAAAAACTACAAAGTTGAGCCGAAATGGAAAGATGCATATGGAGAATGAGGGGGAGCGACAGAGTCAGTAAAGCAAATTGGACGGAGGAGAGACGGAAAGGTGGACAGATACACAAAGGGAGAGGTAGGGCAGAGAGAGAGAGAGAGAGAGAGAGAGAGAGAGAGAGAGAGAGAGAGAGAGAGAGAGAGAGAGAGAGAGAGAGAGAGAGAGAGAGAGAGAGAGAGAGAGAGAGAGAGAGAGGGAGGGAGGGAGGGAGGGAGGGAGGGAGGGAGAGAGAGAGAGAGAGAGAGAGAGAGAGAGAGAGAGAGAGAGAGAGAGAGAGAGAGAGAGAGAGAGAGAGAGAGAGAGAGAGAGAGAGAGAGAGAGAGAGAGAGAGAGAGAGAGAGAGAGAGAGAGAGAGAGAGAGAGAGAGAGAGAGAGAGCCGGGCATGTGTGACACAGAGAAAGGCAGAGAGAGAGAGACTGACAGGAGGGGACTAATGAGATGGTGTACATCCCCAGAATGTCCCTGACACAGCGGACTGGAACTGTGATAAGGAGCAGCTGAGCAGCTGGCTTCACTCCTATGTGTGCGTGAGTGCGTGTTGGCCCAAAGCCTGTAGTGCATGTGGTAAGAATAGTATAATAATGTCAGGTTAAATATACTTGTCTGCAAAGGTATGTGATTCAGATGCATTTCTGGAAAATTGCACTAATGTCAGGAAAACCCATGAATAGATAAACATAATGTCTGGCAATACAGCACCATTATGAGAGCAGAGTTTTAGAGGAAATAAGGAAGATACATTTGAAGGAAGTCCATATATATAGACCTCATGGCATACCATACGTAGCATTTTTTGTCTATGTTTTGCCAAAATAATGGTCACAACTGGTGGGAATTGCATTCTAAGTTGTTGCTCTGAAACCGAGATACTAGGTGATTTCCTGTATCATTTTTCCCCCGGCGAGGAATCGTTTTGAATATGCCTGCAGAAACATAACCTTCCTTCAATAGGGCAGCAGTCGTATGCAACTGTGAAACTTGAAGGAAGAGACGGCAAGAAAGTGCGAGCAAATGGAGGGTAAAGTTTTCCTCATCAAATACAATACATTAAAAATATATATATTCTGGATGGATGTGTTGAAGCTTAAAAAAACATACTTTCTCACACTGACTCCCCATCTTCTCATGCCATTTGCATCCATCATGCAACTGATGTTGCACTAATGTTAGAACCCCATTACAACTCTCCTCGGTCATTTGCAGAGCCAATGTCCCTCCCTTACTGGTCTAATTTTACCATTTAAAATAAACCTTTGGCAGGCTATGTTGCATTGCTTCAAATATCATATCTGACCCTGAAGCTAGAAGTCTGAGGCCTCTTACTAGTTATATTTACCATGATGGAAATATAGGAAGAGTAACTACCTTTCTTTCCCCATCAAAAAAATTCTTGCAAGCCATTAATAATTAAAGGATGCATATTTTCAGATAATGTCTTTGTTATGCCGTGATGTCAAAATGTCATTTTAGTCATCAACGTTAATCAGGGGACTCTTTGTTTCCCAACTCATTCAAAATCATTTTGACACGGCTGCTGTATTCACTGAGCATTTACCAGCTGATTTGTATGAAACAAGGCCTCATGCTTCGAATGTTGAAGTCATCATAGCATATACATGGAGAACACAGGCTTAAAACTAGTGATCACATCAGCATTCTCTAGCACCATAATTGAAGTGTCAACCCCCCCCCCCCCCCTCCACCCCTCTAGGCCTGCGGTGGCAGGGAAGAAGGATCACAAAGAGTTAACCTGACCAATAACTGCAGACAGTGATTATCCCGCAGTGTATAATGCAACCAAAAGGCTACTGCCCTTGTGGTGTAATTGAGCCGATTCATCTACGGGGAGTGACTATTAAGTCTTGTCTATATAGGCTGATAAATCATTTATCTGGAAGTATCGCTGCTTGTGTAGACTATGATTATTTATTTGCGTAACCTTACGTTGACGCTCCAGCGGCTTCCCCTTCCCTGAACTTTAAGAATCAATGGGGAATTATTCTAAGGTGCTTCCTTATTTGATTCAGCATCCTGGCATGTCAGATGAACGATAAAGTAGTAACGTCTGCGTAGCGGCAGACGGCCTGTTGCCAAAAGGAGTCGATGTCAGGGTCGCTGCAGGCATGCGTATTACGGTAGTTTTGGATTTATCGTAAATCTGCATTGGTGGATAAGTGATTCAGCTTTACACATGCATTGAGCACTTAAAGTGCATTAACATACTTTAGTTGAGGATTTGTGTTACATATCTAATCTAATCAGATTAGCTATTTATGAAATTAAAGTCTTTGCTGGTGGTTGAAAGCCATGTTTTCGAAATTATGTGGAATGAACACATTGCAGCTCCAGAATACGGATATACTTCAAAGGATTGAGTCACAGAGAATCTGGGGCAATTTAGAAAAGGACACTTGAACAAAAGCCGGGGCCCCTGTGGACTCAATTAACCCATGTAGGAAACATGTCCACTACTTTACAGGAATATGAACTTCACAGCGACCATATGTCTCTCACAGGACATAACCTCTGCTGAAAAAGTTCAAAAGATGTCAAAGGGTGTTAGAAACGTACATCATGTGGCCCCCTGAATATCCTTCAATTCAGCAATACAATGGAATGTTACACCAAGCCATGTGTTACTTTATGCCCACGGCTCGTAAGTATACAATATTCCGTTATGCAAAATGGAGGACTAATAATACAGTTAACTTGATTATAGGGAAGCAAAAATGTAGTTCAAATAAGGCCAGAGATTCCAGAGAAGGCCCACAAGCTGATGAATTATTGTTTTGCCGCATTAAAATCGCATTGATTCATCTTTGTAATTACCCAACAACTAAGGTCTCTGATCTTGTAGCTTAGGTGTCACAGCTCTGCTACTTAATAAATAGGAAAACCACTTTTCCAACATAAATCTTCGGCATGGTGTATAATAAACACATAAATGATGACGCAACATTTCCAATAAATCAAAAAAACACCTTTCAAAAGTTTGTGTGGAGGCGAGGAGTTTTCTCAGCATATTGTTAAAAATATGCAGATCAATACCGAATTAATGTGACAAGTAGAAGCTTTTTAAAAGACGTGCTCTGAGGCAGGCTAATCAAGAGCAGTGTTCAGGAGAAAAGGCCACAGTATAAGGGGATGAGTTTGAACAAACAATGACCATCAATGAGCATGGCAAAGTCCCAGTTAGAGGATGATGATAGGGGCTAACCATGCCAGCTCTGAGACTTGTGCCAATGTTCTTCATTACAAGGGAGCTCTTGGTGCAGTTCTGTAGCCAGGGCCAAGCATTATGATGTTCCACTAGCACACATGTTTCAGCTTTTCCCAAGGCCAGCTGGCCAATAGAAGCTGTTTGGGTTTGCTGGCAGGGGCAGCTACTCCAGTAATGGTTAAATCGTACCTCTGCACACCGGCAATGTGGTCAGCTCCTCTGATGAATAAAACCGACTTTTATGATGAACCCACTTGTCTTTGCTAAAGTTGTTTGTCCAAACTGGATACACCACATAACCAAAAGTATAAAGGAGCCAGCAGGTGTTGCTCTCAGGGGCCGAAGGAGTGATTGCTTCTTTCAACTGGCATTCATGAAATTCCCTACCTTCGGACAATGAAGAACTGTTGGAATACCAAGACAAACGGTGTGAGAAAGATGTTGGAACGTGTTAGATGGCCACCAATGTCACCTATGCTACGGGTCTATTGGTGCAGAGGTTGGTTTGAAGTCACTGCAGGGTCAGACTTTAGCTAATAGGGAAATACCCTCCAGACAGTTTCATGGTTTGGAAGGATTTGTCCATCATGGCATAACATGCTGCTCTGAATGGCCCTCTGGAGCCATGACAACTCAAAACAGAGCGCTACCGGAGGCAGTGACAAGTTGTTCTAGGACTAACACTAACACAACCTTCCTACAAACTTCTGCAGCATAACATTTCAAAATATGTGACATGCAATAAATGTCATATATTGCATGTCCTTTACTTTCATAAATAATAAACTAGAGAGATAATTACAACAATGTACAATTGTAATGATGAAATTCTAAGGCAACTGTCTCAAATCAGCAAGACATTTAAATATTTGAGAGTACTCCTGATTGGCGCCTAACAAAGACACCATATGAACCATGGCAACAGTAGAAGTTCACAAGTGAGGGGACACTCGAAATATGTAAAGTGCCCCGACTTGCTCACAGGGACAATAGAGTAGCTTGGTTGTGGCAACATGTGAGGCCAAGTCTGTAATGATGACTCTTTTGTCAAGGGGCAACACAACACGCTTCAGAGATTAGGAACCAACAGGAAGCCAAGGTATTCCTTTGTTCTGTGCGGTGCTCACTCGCTAAGCATACAACAGCACATCTCCAAGAATTCACAGCTCACGGAAGCAGGCCCTGTCATCCGGAGAGTGGAGAGTTATTGATGGGCACGAGCTGTGGTTCTTAGTGCTTTAAGCAGACTCCTCCACACTGGAACGGATGCCAGCCTGGTATGTGTACTCAGAAAACGGAAAACGAACAAACATCAAGTGAAAGTCAACACCGCCAGTTCTCCAGTCATATATTTTTTCTGGCACCTACTTATAGCATTTTACATATTATACTTTTATAAAATAAAAGTATAGTCGTTTTTTTTCTCACTTGACGCTATCCATTCTTTTTTCGCACTGTTTTCCCCGTTTCTTTGTAAAGGCCCAGTCCAAGACATGCTTGTGTCCATCAGGTCAGTGGTATACATCACGGTGTGTTGCTGGGCTTTCAGGGAGTCGGTTGCACTGTTTAACCTCGCTATTCCAGCTGAGAGTGTGTTCAAATTAGTTTCTGAACCATTTGATGCAGATTGATTTAAATGCTCAACAGCTAAGTAATAAATGTTTTTGTCAGAGGAAAAATAGGCAGAAATAGAGAAGCTGACATGTAGAAGCAGAAATGTAGACAAATAAATGAACTGGTAACAAACCTACTGGCCGGGGTGGCCAGGGGACGGTATGAAACCAATTTCTTTATCAGATTGTAAGTTTGTTATTAAAAAATCAAAAACTTTTGTTATTCATAAATCATTATATATTCCTCTTCTTTGCTGTGTTCTGGCGGCGCTAACTTACTGGTACCAGGGTAAAGTTGGCCTACTGGTGACTAAATAATGACAAGAATAATACAAATCATAATCAATTATCGGTATACATTTTTGTATCCATTAGATTAATCTGCAATCGAGCAATAAGAAATGGCTCCAGCTGATACGGGAAGTTGCAAATATAATAATAATATAATAGTTTTGATTACTTTCTCTACTTTTAGGCCATGCAATAGTCTAGTTAACGTAATATCCCAAAGTATTAAAGTATTCAAAAAAGTGAGCCCATACATTTTCTCCCTGTTAACATTCTGAGGAACGCTGATACCCTGCCATGACTGCTTCGACTCATTCTTAAGTCCTTATTCATCTGAAGCCTTATTCATCCGATTTTTTTTTTTTTAAATAAATTGCAAATAAATACAATTTTGACGGGTGAAGTTCAAGCACTTTGAGCATTTTTATCAATATTCTTACATTAAATAAGTATTCATTGGACCTGAATAAAGGTGAGAAGGGTCAGAAGACGGAAAAACAATGACAGCTGTTGTGGTGGCGGGGGATATCTCACTACAAGTCAACACCACATGTCACCTAACTTGTGCTGACACACCACTGCACAATGCTGCTGCAAACCACTAGAAACGTGCACCAAAAGTCCATGCGTGCACCCCACTGGCGGCCCTGGTTGAAGGCCTGACAGAGGCCGGAGGACCAGTCAGGATTACAGCAGAGCCATAACACAACACACTCATACATTTCTACTAATCAACACTCATCACTGATATCCTACTAATAAAATCAACTGAATTTATCCAGCACTTGAAGCTGTAGTTCGGTGAATAGCCATGAGTTACGCCGTCATTGGAAATCAATCTTAGAAACATATCAGTGTTTCCATTGCTCCATTGGTCCATGGGCCTTGAGCGATGGTGTCGTGCCTCATTGCCTTGTAACATGACACAATGGACAAAGAGCTGCAACAACAACACTACCCAACAACAATGCTGGGACATGACACAGAAACCCCAGGAATCATCTGGTATACATACCTTTTATCTAAGTTAGAGAGATCCCATCAGACATGTGAAAGATGATGCTGTTTAAATGCTCCTAATAACCTCTAAAGTTAGCCCTGCCTCGTCAATGACCTCCCTGAAATCACCTGGGCAGGCTAACACCACTGGGTGCTATCCCACCATCCTAATGACCATCTTCTGACGTCTCGGATGATTCATGATTCAAGTGGTTCATACTATCGTTATTATCCCCTAACTATAAAACGACAATTACGCTTAAACCTTAAGACTAAAGAGAGACATCATTTTGGGATGTCTCAATCATCAGAATGATGTGCTTTGTCCCCTGATACAGACAGGGAACTGCTCTATACTACAAATACACTGTACTACACCACTGTAGTACAGTGTACCTCATGCTCAGCAGTAAGTCCAGCCTGTTCAGAGACAAAAATGGTCCTGAACTTTGAAGTAAATTAGACTAGCGTGCCACAGCCGTAACGAGGTACGAGGTTCTGTAGAGCTCACCTTCTCTGCAACCAGCAACAGAAACAAACAAGAAATATTGAGGGCAGGCCTCGAACGGCCGCCTCACAGTAGTCTATGTCCACAACGCATTAATATCGAATGCTCAATAGCTTTTTAATGAAGTACAGCTGATACAAACAGGACATCCCAAAATACATAACATGGAGACAAACTAGCCACCAAGGTCCTAACCCTAACCTGAACAAATAAAAACATTTATTGTTTTTTTGAACATGACTTGAATATGCCTTGACCTACATCCTGGATGGCCGTAGGGAGTAAGGGGTGCTGACCAGCTGCTGGGCCCCAATAATGTTTTCTCTTCTATATGCTGGGGTGGGCGTTTAACTTCTGTAATGCTTGTTGTGGTGAGGAGCTTATTTTCTTCTCTACAATTTTTACCCCTCTTAAATGAAACTCTTTACGTTCATTTTCAATGACGCTGTCAATTCAGTTCAAAGAATTTCCACCACAAATGCAAAAAGATTAAACAAGTAACGACTAATTCACATTAACTTGCAGGCAGAATGGTGGCGGTTCATTCTGCACCCAAACCAGGAACCACCTAAAGAGAAACGACCTAGTCTCTTTCACACAAACACATGAGACTTCACAAACAGGCTGTCAGAGCTGCCGCTTTCAGCTGTTTATCAAAGTGAAGGAGGTTATAAGGGGGGAGGGTGGGGGGGGAGGAATTCAGAACATTGACAGAGGGGTGGCATGAACTTTATCTCCATGAACTCTAGCCCGGAGGTCATGATGGATGGGAGAGTGTATGAATGGATGGTGTATTTGAATCGGCGCCTCCAGGCCTGACAACCAAGGGTCGTTCCCCCATTCAGTTGATGGGAGACAGGTTGCAAGTGAGATTGCTCGCTAATATTATGAAAACCAATTTAACCACGGTAGTTGGGCGCCCTCCAGATTGTTCTCTGGCGTTTTGTCTAGCGAGAAAGGTTTTGATAGAATATATTACCAACAAAAGTTAACTGCATCAGTCTCACTGCACTGTTCAAGGGTTAGGCTAGAGTGCATGAGAATGCATATTTTGTGTGTCTGTCAGTTAGGCAATAACGTTTAAGGAGTCCACCGAGAGACAGCCACTAAAGGAGTCGAGTTTCGCAGCACATAATCAGACTGACAGTTCTGACAGCAATCATAGTATGGTCTGGCCGAATAATTATCGGCACTGTGACACGATTGTGTGTGCTTGTTTGTGCAATGCCGTTGTGCATGTGTTTGCGTGCGTGTCTGTGTGTGTGCGTCTGTGCCCTTCCTGCGTGTCTGTGGGTCCGTGCATGAGTGTGTCCGATCCTAGCAAGAGAGCTCTGGACTGAACGTCTCCCAGCCTACCGACGGCTGTGGAGGCGACAAAGTCACGAGAGGCCGCTATTTCAATGGAGGAAATACTAATTTAATCATAGATTGAGATCACTCAGGAGACGCACCCTGAACGCCCTGCATGGAAGGGATCCGGCGAGTGATGGCCCTTTGGTGAGCGCCCCTAACTAGGCCAGGCGCCGCAGAGAAAGCCTGCCCCCCCCAGCAGGCATGGGCTGCTCATCAGGGGCCCGACGATACTTCAGACACCGCCACGGGGCGACCCACGGCCTGAAGCTGCCCGGTACAAGATTCTTCCATGGCTGCCACTGCACGGAGCAGGGGACACGCCGTGGGGGGGAAGGGTTAGGGACCGCCACTTACTACTCACCTCTTCTCAGCCAACAAGAAGGCGACCAGGCGACTCATGCGGGGGGAAAGTAAAGCCCCTTGGGACCAGCCGCACGTTTGACCGAAGGCCACGTCCGCTTTCTGCGACCTTAATTCATAGGTCCTGCCCTTGTCTCCTCACACCCTCACGTTGCCTCTCCGGCCTCTATGGAATACCGTCTGGTCTACCCAGTATCTACACTGCTGCAGTCTGCAACCTCAACAACTGGAAGGTGGCGTTGGCGATATATGAATACGGGTAAGCTAGATAAGAACAGATTTACCTGGAGTTCACCTTATTTAAGCTAGGTCTTGTAAATGTTACAGCTCTCATGTATTGACTGATTTATTGATTGTGCCGCAGTCTATCCGCTCGTAAATCGCACAGCTCCAGACAGAAGCTCCATGTATCGCGTGGGGGATTACGCACCAAAACATTATTATTTGTATCCACCCAATCCGATTGCGGAGCCATAGGCCTGTAAGCCCTGTAGAGCCCTCAGAGTTCCTCTCAACACATTACAATAAGACCTCGCAGGATAAATCTCTGGTAATCTTTAGAGAAATGTCAGTGGTTTTGCGTGTAAATCTTACATTTAATGCTCCATAGTGCAGATTGTTGTCCAATAAATGGTTAACCAGCTCAACCGTTAACAGGGAGATCTTTTCAATTGCAACACAGGGGTCATAATGGATTGGGAATGATGTGCAATCTGTCACGTCTAGGGAGGGGCGGGGAGAGGTTGTTTGGTCGATTGGCGTAAAACAACATGGTCGACTTTAATGATATTTCAGGGATAATACATCACACACGAGCAGATCACGGTTATCATGCGTCAGATGGTTTAAGGAAGCAGGACATCATTGTGCTACAAAGGCCTTAATCTCATAATCTCATAACCTCATACAACAAACAAGCACATCATATTTGTGAAGTCGACATGCACAAACACCACTATAAAAAAGCGAAATATAAACGTAATACACAGACATTTCCTGGATTGCTAGTCATTTAGGACACAGGTTTCCAAACCGTTTAGTCTGTTACCCCAAAAATGATTCAGGCTCAAGCTTCCAACCCTCTTGTCCCACCTATTCTACTCACGTCTACATTTATGTCTAGGGCATTTAGCAGACGCTTTTCTCCATAGCGACTTACAATAAGTACCTTTGTCAATATATCGTTGTCGGTACAGTAAGGATGTTAATAGAACCAAGTGCAAAGCACTTACAATCGCTAGGTTAACCCACTCCCCGTATACAACAAAGATAGCTAGGATAAGGTGCTACACAACTAAGTACGACATAAAATAAATGCGTACATTAAGTGCCAGGATATACAACATACAATTAGTTCATAGGAGGGGTAAGCGGGGGGGCTACGCAGAGTCTAGCTGAACACACACACACACACACACACACACACACACACACACACACACACACACACACACACACACACACACACACACACACACACACACACACACACACACACACACACGCACAAAAAGCTGTACATCAGAAACCCGATGCACTTTGGCATACTCAGAAACTATTGCTGGTGGTTTTAACAGGACCGATGTGTTTTGATGCCTCACATGAAAAAAAATATATACATAATTTGGAATTTACCAAGTGAGAACTTAGAGAATCAGTGGTCTAGAATATCAATATGAACTGTTGGCTTTGCACTTTTAAGAATGCAGATAAAAACGAAAACATGTTGTTGAAGCAGCAGCTGTACACACTATACTTTGCAAGCTGCTAGCCATAAAGGTCACATGCCCCAGGTGAAAAGGAGCATTTCCCTAATTGACAATTAAAACGGCCACCAACATCGCCTTCATAGAGATAAGCATTGTGTGCGTCAATAAATATATAAATAATGCAAAACAGGGAGAGAGAGAGAGAGAGAGGCAGAGGGGGAGAGAGAGAGAGACAGAGAGAGGGGGGAGAGACAGAGATGGATAGAGAGAGCATGTCGTGGTGCAGCAGAGTAAGGGATGTGGAGTAAACACACTGGGGAGGTTTGCTCACATTCCCAGCTCTTCTACTTGGACTAAGGGCGCTGCATGCTAATTAAGTGTTCCCAGGTGACCCAGTACCCCGATCAGCTCCAAGGGTTCAGGCCACTGAGGTCCGGCTTTTTAAGCCATGCCAGCTTTGTGTAAAGCCCTTTCCCTCCGGAGAGAAAACCTCCTCACACATACTAACATCTGGCTTTTGTCTTCAGTTGGAAAGGTTACAATCGGCATTCCTTCTCAGGATAAATGACTGCAGTCATCACCGGTATTTTCTCCGGCTCCAATGGGCAGGGATTGGAACGTGGCACAGTGATGGCTGACACACAAGTATTCACCCCTTCCACACACGCTAAAACGCAAGCGGAAGTTCTTGAGGTTGGCTTATGAATAGACAGTAACAACATGCAACTGCGATTTAGTTTCAATGGGAGACTGAAGCTGTCACACATAGTGTCCACACAGCATGATTCTCTGGAAGATCTGCACTTCCACTGGGATAAGTAGCCATGCTAGCTCCTGGGTCAACATTGTAGCTCTGACTTATTGTTATACTGTACATACGTGAATGAATGATAAGCAACTTATGCTTTCACAAACATACACAAACAATTGATTTGGGAAAACAACTTACCATAGAGTCTATAACCATATTTTTTTTCCCCCGACATTTCATTTGACAGTTTGACAGTTGGTATAAACTGAGATTGGGAAACTGGGAACCGCAGCCGTGACGATGCCAGCACTTTTCTAAAAAAGCTCAGAGATTTTCAACCTGAAAATCTGTACAGAAACGTAGACGGCCCAATGCGCCCTCCCCTCACTGGAAACCATTGAAGAACAGCGCAGGAGCCCAGTAAAAGGTGCTTTGTGGAACGGGCCTTACGACAGTAACCATTTTAACAGTTCCAATGGCCTCCGTTCTGCTGTGTGCTGTTTACAGGGCTTTAGAGACTCTGAACGGGACACAGCAGAATAATGGGACTCTCCCCTACCGGGCTGCAGGAGAGGAGTCAGTTGTCTGATGACAATGCAGGTTTAGAACACATGCATTTACACACTAATTTTGGTGGAAAAAGGGTATAACATGTGTTTGTGTTTGCACATACAGTCATACATTTACAGACATATACACTCTAAAGGTGAGTGAATATCCAGGGAACAAGCACACACGCACACGCACACACGCACACGCACGCACACACACACACACACACACACACACACACACACACACACACACACACACACACACACACACACACACACACACACACACACTGCGTTGATTTAAGTGTTGAATCCTTAGTAAGTCAGTGGTACGGAATGCTAATAACTTTCTACGAAACACCTGGGGCCCTCTGTGTAAAACATTAATCTTCTGGAAGATTTATCATAAAACAGCAAAAGAACTCTCTGCCAACTCTGTTTTGGTATAAACCGCTGCAAACTGCATGATTATTATTATGTTACGTAATAATATTCAATTATTTTTCCCATTAGTATGTACTTGGAACAAAAGTGCATGGAGAAAAACATTGAAATGTGCAATTTGCTAGCCCAGGGCCTGTGGCCTGGTTGTATCCAGAAGGGTTAAAGGGTTTTGTGGATCTGGTGAGTGAATCAATCAGTAATTACCAGTAATAATAGAGTATTTATTCTATGGGGGATATTAATTGGGCTACATGGATTCTGAAGGGAAATGCATTAGTGCTGGAGGAGGGAGTGTATCAGCAGAGGTCTCTGTGATAAATGGTTAGGACCCAGTGAAGCAGAGGCTTATGCATGTCATGAGCTACACTATCACGTTCATAGAAGTATTATACGGTTGCCAAGGTTTTGATATGGTCATGTCAAATTAAATCTATCCTTGAAGGTGCAGCAATAATTAAGAGTAAAAACATAACAATTAGGGTGTCATTAGTTGGTGAGTTAAAAAGCTTTCTGTATAGCAGAGGCATTGTATTATTTGACATAAGGTTTGGCGTGGTTGATAGCCGGTCGAAGCAACAGCACCTGGCGGAGTCAGACTCACTAGGCTCTTGGACTGGTCAGGCTGCACGCCTATGGTGCATTCAGGTCATCCAGGCACGCGGGTTAAATCAGCCATCACACCAAAACACTCAGGGGGAGCGAGCTTGGACATCTCAGCATTTAACACCTACTACGCCTGGACGACTCTCGTTTGGCCGACTCTCCCATAAACTGGTTGGTACATCTACCAGTCGTCTGTCTGTCCGTCCGTCCGTCCGTCCGTCCGTCCGTCTGTCCGTCTGTCTGTCTGAGGAGGAGCCAAGCAAAGCCACTTAGGTGGGGTTCGGCAAGCTACACTGCGGCACTGGGCTGGACACAAGATTAGCTCAGATAACGTAAAACAAGAGTTGTGGTTAGGACATAGTTTTAGGACGAATATGGATACCATGTAGGTCTAATCATTAAGGGAATGGCTGTGAATGTCTATGAGGTAACAGTGACACCAACAGAATGATGAGATGTGGTGATCAGTAGCTCATTAGCTGATGGATGGAATGCCTTCAGAGTCAGTGTGTGGGTCACATATGCAACAGCAACAGCAGGGCAGGATGAGTCACAAGGGCTGGGCTGCCCCCCCCCCTCCCAGCCCCAGCCCTGTTGCTCACAAGGACTCAGTCATTTGGAATTCAGCCCAGGCAAGTGTAGGACATGGGCTGTGCAGGGAGGTGTGAAGACAATGCAGGCCCCCAGAAAACCAGATAAGCAATTTTATTTTTTTTAAGTTGAGTACACATATGCATCATTGTGTCCGCTTGTGTGTGTTCCCTTGTGTATTATTCTGCAGGCAAAACAAACAAGGTTAGGCACAAATCTGCATCATTGTGTGTGTTCCCTTGTGTTTCATCAGACTTTGAGGATGGAGGCGTGCCCGGCCTGAGGGTTTGGGGCTGTGCAGAGGGAGAGCCAGCCAGTCAGCATATATTCCGTGCATCCACAAACTGGAGGTCTGTAAGTGCTTTAATAGGGATCAGCTAGAAACGTGTATTTGACTGTACATCACTCAGGGAGCCATGAGTGGAGGGTCTTGGGCTGGGTGTTGAAACCAGCCGGAAGGTCACGTCTAGCCGGGGGCTAGAGAGGGTCAGCTTCACCAGAGAAGAGGGAGACACAGTGGTCCTTTTGTAAGGAGATGAGAACATGAATGACTATAAGAGTAGAAAAGTATAGTGGTTTTGCAAAAGGCCCTGGACAGACGGCAAGCATAATTCATTTTTTGTTGTGGTCATCTATTTCCGTTTGCCACCGTCAAGGAATGAAACTGCAATCCGTTTCTCCTGTTCACGACAACAGAGCGTTGCGGCCGGGAGGAGGGCGGTCAGCGGTGCATACCGGCGTCCCTGTCGGAGAGCACATGAACGCCACAGAAACGCTCGGTTTCTCTGTCAGCCTTCACCTTTACCGTCTTCCGCCCAGCACAGTCGAATGCCTCTGAACACAGACTTGACAACTGCCGCCATACCTCCTCAGCAAAAAGCATGCACCCACACAAGTTGTATTTCACACGTCATTGTGTCATTCATTGTTTAGCAACAGAACCATACACACCATATCTCTCTGTTAGATTTTTTGGATTTCAATGTTCTTGCCTGAGCCGAACTGAATGTTTTGTACACTCGGATGGAAATGTATTAGTGTCTCCCAACCTCTTGTGACCCCATTTCTAGTTCAGAAATGTTTCAGACCTCAACTTTAACGTTGTGCATCTGCTTCAACACAAATCGTTTTTACCCATTCAACATCTGCTGTTAATACCAATGTCCCGGTGAAAGCATGGCGTCGCTCTACTACACTCTAAGTACTTTACTCATGGCTGTGAATCTGAGTCCTTTTGAATAAGAAAACGGCTTGCTAAAATGGATAATCAAACATCAGTATCTTATGTCAGGTTCTCCTGCACCAGTACATGCATATCGGTAACGCCAAATAGGCCCCTGACCCCAGCGCTGGCCACCACTGGTTTAGTGCCACGTCATTCCAAATGAAGGGAAGCTGCTGGCTCATGTCGTGGGTTCTGAGGCCCCTGTGTGGACAGGAGACATCAGCACTCTCGCGATGCCGCTGCACATTACGTTCCAAGTGCCTCCCAGCGAGAGACGGCAACACAGGTTGGTTTTCAACGTGATTTAAGCAGCGAGCATGTCTGCATGAGTGAAATACAATATGCTCTTGCTGTTCGCTCCCAAAAAAGGCAAGGACAACAACGACATGTACTCAGAGCGCCAACAAAGCTAATACGTTCTGTCACTTCAAGACTTCAAACTGAATGAAACGGCATCACTAACGATTCTGGAGGATATGTGAACTGTGAAGCCACAAGGGCCACCTATTGAGGTCACGCATGAGGAGGTTCTGAGAGGGTTGAAGAAAGATGGGGAATATTAAATGATCTAAAATTGTCAATTATGCTGAAAAAGATTGGATCATGATGAGGAGTAACGGAGTTAACAACAAGACCCTCTGACAACAAATCAAACTAGTTAGTTTGATCCTCTCTGACCCAGCTGTTTCCTGATAGCCATTTCATCACTGTTGAAGCCATTAAGGTGCTGGTTGAACCAATGACCTTACCCTACCCCCGGGCATCCTTCATCAAGATGGCTATCGCCACCACCTGCATCTTCATGGCGTGTCTTCAATCATAAACCCTGCCGTATTTCAATGATTGCTCTTAAATCTTCGCTAAAGCATCTGTGAATGTCATTAGACGTGCCATAACCATCCGTCATCTATTAGCGATTGAAACGCGGTGTGAGAATATCGCTTCTGCCTGACTGCGCGCCTTCCACTGTGTAAGCCAGTTCAGAATGAGACAACTCCAAGGCTGATCCAGCCTTATCAGCTGGGGAATCTGTTCTTATCCATCTTGCCTGTCTAAATGGCGGAGAAACATAGAGAGAGAGGGGGAGCAGAGAGGGAGAAGGGATTTTTTTTTGGTGTAAAAAGAAACTAACCTGCTCTCTAGTGCTCTTTTCTGCCCACTCTCTCTGTCTGGCAGCAGCCTTAAGCAGTTCAGTGTTAAGAGACAAGGGCACCGGGAGGACCCCGGAATGAATTCCCGGCTCCCCCTGTTTCAGATTCCCATTCATCTGACCGTCTCTCCCTATTTTTCCATTTCTTCTTCAACCTCTCTCCCTCCCTCCCTCCCCATTGATGATCAACGACCCGTCATTGGATGGCGCCACCTCTCTGGACCACGGCTCCCACAATGCACTCTGGTGCTCATTCATTCACTTAACCCCTGGGCCAGAGAAAAAAAAGATGGAGTTTATCAACAGAGGAAGCGGGCTTCCTTTTGTAGTTCAACTGTAAGGTCATTGTGTGTGTGTGTGTGTGTGTGTGTGTGTGTGTGTGTGTGTGTGTGTGTGTGTGTGTGTGTGTGTGTGTGTGTGTGTGTACTTGTGTGCCTCTGTGTGTCCCAATCCCAATGTCCGGACTCACAGACTCACAGACTTTGCTGCGCGTTCTCGTGAAATTATTAAGGCTTTAGGGCTGTCCCAATGTTGAATACCAAAGGGCGTGAGGGTTTGAGTCCACACTTACCGAGCCCTTTCCGTGAGTCTGCATCAGTGCAGACTTCACCTAAGGGAATTACCCACAGTTCAAAGCGTTGTGACGTTTACCGCGGAGACCATAGGGGAATCTGGAAATTAGGAAGGTCAACAACAAGACGACGCTACTGTCAATGCGCGACCAGATGGGAATTTCAGCCTTTTTTTAGTGAGCCAGATCATTTGGATCAGCTCACCAATAAGAGCCGGCTCTTTTGGCTCCCAAAGAGCTCTTCATATTACTAATTATACCTTTTATAATTCAGCCAAATGTAGCCAGTTCTGACTTATGATTAGTATATGTAGGCCAATAATCACCTAATTCAATACATCCTTTATACTGAAGTATTCAAAAGTAAAAATTATATTTTCTAATATCAATAAATTGCTGTAGCCGATTGTTTACATTGCATTTACAAAAAAATAAATAATAATGAGAATTCCCAAACCGGCAAGTGTCAGCTGCATCTTTGTCATTAAACGTTGCCAAGGTAGCAGGTGCTCTCGTGAAGTGCTGTCCCAATCCCATATACGTATACCTATCTGAGCCCATGTGGCCTCACGCACTCAACCACTTAGCACCTGAGATCAATTAAGTCTGTGAGTCCTTAGTCCTTAGTCCTCAGGGCTCTCTTTGGGATTGTGTGTGTGTGTGTGTGTGTGTGTGTGTGTGTGTGTGTGTGTGTGTGTGTGTGTGTGTGTGTGTGTGTGTGTGTGTGTGTGTGTGTGTGTGTGTGTCTGTGTCTGTGTGTGTGTGTGTGTGTGTGTGTGCGCGTATATGGATTAAGGGCTAATGAGCAAAAATCCAATTCCTTTCTATTCCTGCTGTTAAACTCATCACTGATGACTCGTACAGAGAAGTACCTTTGAAAGAAAGGTAGAGGGATGGAGAGCTTTAGATCAGGACGACCAGAACAAGACAGAAGATCGGAGAGGAAGAGAGGAAGAGTGAGTACAAGCGAATGACAACCTGAGTGGGGGATGGAAAGATACGGACGCACAGGACAGTGGAAAAGCTCAGCTGAAGCCTTGTGAAAGCAGGTAAGACGAGGAGACAAAAACAAGGTGAAAAAAGATTGGGATTCAGAACGGAGTGAAAGAAAACAATTGCTGGGTAATAGTGGGCCCTGGGGTGGGCATTGGGAGAGAGAAACTAATTTGCAAACTCTAGAATTCAATTTACCAGCTTGGTGATTTAAAAAAACAACTCTCAAGTGGCGTGCGTGTGCGCTTGTGTGATTACGAGTACATTTGTGTGCATGACAGCATGCGTTGTGGGCTGGAAGACCCATGAGCCTTAGTGGTTGTGTCTAAATGTTTGTGATGTGTATCACTCCACATGTCATAAAGAAACTGCACACACAAACAAACGGGTGCAATTATGTAGAAACACACAACCACAGACACTCTACACAGCTACACACACATGCATAACTAGGTTTTTGTACAGACAACACATCATTTCTAGGTTTTCCTTGCTCTTCAGAAAAAGGCCTCTGATGTAAGACAATGCTTTGGGAAGTAGTTACTTGTGTGGAGATGTGCTGTGAAGTAGTATCTACTCTTCATGGAGCAAACAATTAAGTCAAAACATCAACAGAGCAAGTGAGAGTTGTTTCAGCACTGAGTGTTTTCCCTTTACTGAATCTTCTCACTTGAAAATATAATGGAGAGATATTGCGGAAAAATATATCTTGGAGATATTGCGGAAAAATGCAATTTTTGTTCTATTTTTAATATGGTGTTCAAATGAAAGTGTGGGATCGAATATAAGTTTTCACTGTGGCTTTTTTTAATGCGGTTCTCCAGGTTCAAGATTGGGTCTATGAATAGGAACCTAGTTGTGTTCTCAGCGTAACAGTGGAACAGGATCGTTTTCATGACACCCCCTAGTAATAATAATAATAATAATACATTTAATTTAAAGGGCGCCTTTCAAGACACCCAAGGTCACCTTACAGAGCATAAAGTTATCATAAATCGTTTAAAAACAAGACATTGTGGAAAAATAATAATAATAAATAAATAAAACAAAAACAAGACAAAACAAACAAACAAACAATCAAGACAGTGATCAGTTAGACGTTGTGTGCGAGTTTGAACAGGTGAGTTTTGAGTTGTGACTTGAAGGTTGTAATGGTGTCTGACTGTTTTATGTGTGGGGGGAGGGAGTTCCAGAGCCTGGGTGCTGAACAGCTGAATGACCGGGCACCCATTGAAGTGAGTCGTGATGTGGGGATACATAGTAGTCCAGCAGAGGTTGAGCGGAGGGAGCGGGAGGGAGTGTATTCTTGGAGGAGGTCGCAGAGGTAACTGGGGGCTAGGTTGTGGAGAGCTTTGTAGGTGAGCAGTAGGGTTTTGTATTGGATGCGGTAGTGTACTGGGAGCCAGTGAAGTTGGATGAGGACAGGGGTGATGTGGTCAGATGATTTGGTGCGGGTGATGATCCGGGCGGCTGAGTTCTGAATGATCTGCGGTCTTTTGATGAGTTTGGTGGGGAGTCCGGTGAGGAGGGCGTTGCAGTAGTCTATGCGTGATGTGACAAATGTCTACTGCCTAGTGGTGGCATGTACCAGAACAGCAGGGGGCCAGGTACCTGGGGAGCATACCTTGGTACCTGGGGACATCGCTGGGTACCGGGGGCACGCCATAGTGGACAGAGCTGTAAAGGGTGACCTCGCTGATGACCACCCTGAGAGGAGGCCTCCCTCTGCTCTCTCTCTCTCTCTCTCTCTCTCTCTCTGTCTCTGTCTCTCTGTCTCTGTCTCTGTCTCTGTCTCTGTCTCTGTCTCTGTCTCTGTCTCTGTCTCTGTCTCTCTCTCTCTCTCTCTCTCTCTCCGTTTAGTCTTTAGGTTTAGTCCACTCACCTTTTGGGCATGCGGGGCCCTTTGAGACTCTAACTCAGATTAAAGGCTGCACAAAAATACATTTGATGGACTTAACTTGACCCCATGTGAAATTAAGAGGATTTGAAATACCCTGACTTTGGAGAAAACACACAATAAACCCACGCAAGCGCTGGAAGAACATACTAAATCCATGCAGAAGTAGGATAACTGGGAATAGAGCCAAGGTCTGTGAAGCTGCAAGGCGGCAGCACTACTGGTCTGTTGCTGTGTTTTGCCTGACGCCTTAAGAAGTATGCTCCGTTGTGATTTGCCCAGCAGGCACACATCCTATGCCTGCATGTTCTGTAAGTATGCCCGCTTATTGAGAGCTGAAGATGTTATGCTTTTTTTCTTTGTTTTCTTTCTATTCCAATCATCAAAACAATGGTTTTCTAGTGGAAACAGGCTATTCTTGACTACTACAGTATGTTGATGAGAGACCATGAATGTATTCCATGTTTCCGTAACTGCTAAGATCATAGAACTCTACGTTCTACGTCTAGCAGTTTTATTAGAAGCTTCTGTGATGTTGCAGAAATCGTTGCTATAATACCATATCAATAAAACTGACATACACACTAATCTCAATATAATTGTGCATTATATGATATTAGAATGAAAAATACAAGATAGCCAAAGGTATGGGATTTAACTCAAGTTTCTGTTTAGTTTTAATCAGTGGAATCAATTCCTAAAATAGCATCCATTCTCTAGTCACACTACCATCTCAACATTTGTAAATGTTACAAGCTTTGATAACGATTTCGATTCGCAAACAGATGAATAGATTCACTGCACGTGGGGTCCTATAGAGACAGCATTAGAGCAGCACAATGCATTGGTATGCTATACCAATGTGTTTGGCGAGCAGCCATGCACACAGCAGGCACACTGGGAAGCATGTGTTAGCATCAACAGCCAGCCTCCAAGCACCACTGGCCCTCTCCCAAACACACAAGCAGACAACGCTGAGCCTTCAGCAATTCAATTACATTTGTCCTTGTTAGTATACAAAATGTGTTTGGTAACATGTGCATTTATGACAAAGTAACAAAAAGAGTGCCTGTCAAGCATAATACAACAACTTATAATTATCATAGCAAAGAGCAACATACTACTATTAAGTTATTTGACATTAGTGATACATTTTAACCTAACTTATTTTTATTCTTGTTTTAGATTTAGTTGTATTTCATTTGCCAAATGTCAGGAGGGCTCCGATTGTTTAGGTTAGTGTGATGACTTATACAATTGTGCCTGGCTGGCAACCCCTTCATAATACCCCTCAATAACCCCTCCACAAAGCCTCCATAGCCCCTCCACAACACCCCAATAACCCCCCAATAACCCCTCCATGGATCCTCCCTGAACCCCCGTAACCCCTCCACAACACTTCCATAACCCCTCCCCACAACTCCATAATCCCTCAATTATATGAATTTGTTTAGGAACTATTTATTTGTATCATGTCTTGAATCAATATCCAATGTACCTGAGATATCAGGGTATTAAATATTTTTAAGACCCTTAAGTGCTGTAACTGCCCACACATTGACATCCAGCTGTGTCAACCCTTTTAACAAAATGAACAAGTATATTTTCTGTGGTGGTATTTAAAAACTCATTTGCCATCAACTATTTTTCTTGTTATATTTGAAAAAAAAACACCACTGCAAAGAGATTCCAGCCAGCCCAAAGGTTTTCATACGACAACAAAGTTTAGCCCTAGTTCGTTGAGAGAGTTCTGTCGGTCTTGGGTCCGTTCACTGACCTCTGGCATGGATCCGGAGCTGTGACGTTGTCTGTCTAACGACGCGGGCCAAGGGCAGACCTGTAAACCTTAACTGCGCCCTCTCTCCCTCACTCCCCCTGTTTTTATTCTTGTTTTTCATTTATTATTTGGCAGGAACAGAACACATTAAAACATTGCTGTAAATGTGGTGGAATTAGCCAGAAAGGCTGAAGCAAGAGGCATTCATCTGCAGTCCCTGGGCAGGTAGACACAAATTAAATTATGACACCATAATCAACCCAATGATGTCTTGGACCACATATGAAAAATAACTACAATGTTTAAAGGAAGTAGAGGATAAATAATTGTTACCACAAGCGTTTTGAAGCCCCTTTCAAGGCGTGTCATTTGAAATGGTTTATGAGAACGCGTTGCAAAATGAAAACGTGTTTTTTTTTCTGTAACTCATATTTTCTCTGTCTAAGCGAGACGGGAACGTTTGTACCGGAGATTTACATAGTTGTCAGAATCCCTTGGGCGGAAGTTTACGCCATCTTCAATCTAGCTTGACTAGCGATAGCTTGTTGCACAGACAAACTCTCACAGAAGCGTGCTCAAGTCAAATACGTATATCATACATCACCGATCATCAAACAATATAATGTAGGGGGATGTCATATTTGTGTTACTTACACAAAAAGATAGGATTTCTATCCCTTGCAATTATATTATTGAACAGGATTGCTGACACCATCGCTCTCCCATTGTCTCCCATACCTCTTCCTGCTGAGTATTGACACGTTGAAATATTATGATTTTCCCCATGGTTAATGGAGAAAAGGTTGAATTTCTCTGTTCTAGTTTGTCTCTGTGTACTTCTGCCCGCAGTGGTCAAAATAGCAACCTTTCTTGGTCAGACACTTGAAACACAAATGTCAATGTTTTTTATGCCCCGCCTCAGTAGACGGAACACGAGGACTTGTTAACCTGTAAACTAGAAAAGGTTAACCACGTCCGATCACATTGCCTTAAACATGACGCTGCTGGACCTGTAAACTGGGTTAGACTGAATGATTCAATTTGAAGAGAGGGGCCAGTGGATGGATACAGTGCATCGATGAATTTATAGATCCAATTTACAGTCTGGTGGTAGAGGCCTGCCCGCAATAAAACGGTCTGTTCTGGCAATTTATTTTTTAGCTTTAAACATCCATCCAGTGAAGTGCTTTCTGCATGTGTTGGGGCTGAGAAGGGAATCAGTGGTTGTCGAGCTGCAGTCTGGAACCCCCGTTGTTACCCTCGAGGGGTCAAGCAGCGCCGTGATGGATGGTTGGTTAATCTGGGAACAAGATTAAAGCGCGGGTTTGACTCCCGAACTATTTTTGGTCCCACGCCTGCAGATATCACGAGATGGTTGGACTTGAAACCCACAGACACTGAGGTATTGTCTGGGGTGTGTGTGGTGTGTGTTGTTTGGTGTAGGAGCCGCATTTAAGTTTTTTATGTTTTGAATGACTCACTTATTTTGTCCTTCTTCTCCACATTTCGTGGTTGCGAAACTGCTACAGGTGGTGACTGGTGACGGTACATCCTTTACAGTTTTTTTAGATTCGTTAAGCACTATTTTGAAAACATCTCAAACCCTTACGCAAAATGAAACCCTCTTGTCAAAACGATACTCATTCATAAAAAACATATTTTGTCAACCCTTAAACAGACACGCTTCATATGACTTAATTCTGCCTCAACCAGTTACACACTGCTGTAGCTAACCTTCAACACTTTTGGCAAGTCAAATTCTCAGTGCTTAACATACTGTATTTGAGTTCACAGAGAAAGTGCGAACGTACAAAAAGTTCACCAAACACTGCACACTGAGGAAAATAAAATGTATTTCTCTGTGTACCCAAATCCGTCGAAATGTCAACATTGAGTATCACAACAGTTTTCATACTACTACAGCAGTTTGCATAACGCTGTTATCCCAGCAAACAATAACAAACATAAAATACCGTATCCAGTACAGGTTAAAAAAAGTATGGTGGAAGGTACAGGTCTGTGAACTGGTGGTGGAATGACACATTGTTCCAGATGACGATGTATTGCGTCTGGTGCATTTGGTTACCTGCTCTGATGATTTCATGCAATCGGTCTAAAAATGTGAGAATGTGAGGTGTGTTGTTAGGGCCCGTATTGGCATTATGGAAGATGACCCCATCCTGTGTTATGGCTGCGCAAAGGTTGATGTTACCCCCACGTTGCCCTGGGACATTGGTTATAGCCCTAAAGTAATGTAATTTAAAGATCACATATAGAGAATGATCGTGGGGGTTATTAACTTATACTTCCATGGTCGGCAAACAATGCGAGTGTACTCATTCGTGATGCTCCAATGCTAACAATCCTAGAAAATGAGAATATTTCTGCATCCTGTACGTGATGGACTAGGGCGTGTCTAGGCGCCCATGATGCGGAAGAAAATCTCTCCTCGATGTTCCCCTGCGCCACTGAGCAGTTTCCATAGGAATGAATGGGCGGCCATTTTTCAGTCTGTGGTCCATTCTTTTTATGTCCATGACTACTATCTATGCAAGTAAACAGAGCGTTCCACGGCATTGAGAAGACCTGTGTAATAAAGGTCCATAACATTTCTGTTTATAGCATAGATTTCTTCTCAGATTAGGCCAATGAAGCAATGATTTTAAAAAAAGAGCGTGAATGGAAATTATTGCGGCCGGCCAAAAAATTATCGCTCATTCTAATTTATCGCACAGTTAATTGATTTATTGCTTATCACGACAGGCCTACCTCTACGTCTTGCTTTGGTGAGATTACCCTGCTTCATCTGAATTCATGCACGATTCCCTCGCCATCCATCAGTAAAACTCTCTGAAATGCAGCGAAAGACAAGATTGTGAAGTTCGGAATACATCTAGTATACAGTAAATATACATGTAAAAAGGTCATGTGTGCAGTATTCAACATCACAGTGCTAAAGTGAACAATACCTCCATATACTGATGCCGCAGCTGTTTCACCCGCTCTGAATTCTGCTCAAAAGGCACTCGGTACAATTGTTTAATTTGAACCTGATGTATTTTCAGAATGAGTGCTAGCGTTGAGTGTGACACCTGATGGACATTATTGAAAATGGTGTGATAATCAATAATGTTGGCTTGAATTTCTCTGAGCCTGATAGCATTCTGGACCAAAAGCATGTTTATGATCTTCCTCACTTCTTGCGTGAATATGCGCCCCTTCCTCCTTGCCGTTCTCGGCTTGATTACCGACTGTAGACACAAAATCATCTGCTAAGATATGGCTGAACTCTTAGTCCTGCCTCCTTCAGCGTCAATCCATGGTTCACAGCATTGTCGACTCGTGTTTTGTGAACATCATTTGTTCAATTGGTTTCATTTCTTCTAGCACGTTCTCCTCCTGCTCCTCTTCCTCCTCCTCCACCTCGGCCTCTACCCCTGGCCGGGCCACCACCTCTTCCTCGTCCTCTAACCTCCTTCTCCTCCTCGGTGGATTCCACCTCTCAACCTCACTCTAACTCTCACTATTTCACCGACCATAAATACCGGCCACATTGGACAGGGAAACTCTCACACTTTTTTGGACACACAATGAAAGTCAGACACTGCTGCACCTGTTTTTTTCCATTTGGCAAAATCGAATTTAGGGGTTACAGGAAAAAACGGAAAACGTTTTTTTCGCCACCACATTTGGTTTGTGTGAGCGTGCTGTTTGTTTGGTGGGTGGGTGTGTGTTGTTTGGTGTGTGTGTGTGTGTGTGTGTGTGTGTGTGTGTGTGTGTGTGTGTGTGTGTGTGTGTGTGTGTGTGTGTGTGTGTGTATTGTTTGGTGTGTGTATGTGTGTTTGTGTGTGCGTGTGTGTGTGTGTGGGGGGTGTGTGTTGTTTGGTGTGTGGTGTGTGGTTGGTGTGTGTTGTTTGGTGTGTGGGGGTTGCGTGTTGTTTTGCTTGTGTGTTTGGTCTGTCCCATGCCTGCAAATATCACAAGATGAGCGGACTTTAACCCCACTGACACCACACTGTTGTCTGGGGTGTGTGTGGTGTGTGTTGTTTGCTGTGTGTGTGCGCATGCACGTGCGTGCGTGTGTGCGTCTGCATTGGCATAACTGCTAGTACATTGTTACGTTGGTGTTCTATGTGTTGGGGTGGTCGTTCACTATTGGTGGGGGCCATTTCTTGTGCTCCCATTTCATCCTTTTCTTTAAATGCAGGCAGTATGAAGCTTTATAGACGGAGGGAATTATTATTTTTTTAATAGCTGAAGGGTTGCAACAACACATCATTCAGAAACCTTTATATTATAAAAAGTACAATGCTTGAGAATAAAGTAATCTTCAAATGGGCTCATGAGTAAACAGCACGTTAGCATATCGCTGTACACACACACGCACGCACACACACACACACACACACACACGCACATACACACACAGTCCGTGTGAAGACATTTCGCTGGCCAGCGGAGCTTCTCAAGCTAACTCTGCACACATCCAGTGGAATATTAATCCCCCCCTCTGGGACGGCCCCCAGGAGCCCTGCTGGGTCTGGATCCAGGCCTGGATTTAGCCGGGATGAGAACAAGGAAGGGACAGAGTCGCACCGCAGAACACAGAGAAGGTCAAGGAGCGGGGGAACTTAATTCATTTGACTCCTCTTTAATCCCCGTTTATAAATTACTCATTACCGCCGTCTTTCTTTACTTCTGAAACTTCTGAGCCCATTGTTGGACCATCAAATATGCAGCTGGAAAAGTGCAGCATAAATACTGCAGGTCACAGAGACAGTCTGTGTGCCTCACACGGAGGAGTCTGTGTGTGTGTGTGTGTGTGTGTGTGTGTGTGTGTGTGTGTGTGTGTGTGTGTGTGTGTGTGTGTGTGTGTGTGTGTATTTGTGTGTGTGTGTGTGTGTGTGTGGGGGGGTGTGGGTGTGTGTGTGTGTGTGTACGTGTAGAAGTGTGCGTTTGGGTGTGTGTGCATTCATCTGTGTGTAGGAGTGTGCGGTCGTGTGTGCGTATATGCATCTGTGTGTAGGAGTGTGCGTTTGTGTGTGTTTAGGAGTGTGCATGCGTGTGTGCGTGGGTTTGGTATGGTTGTGGGAGGAGCATGCGTCTGTGTGAAGATGTGTGCTTGCGCGGTGAGGCGCGGGGACAGAACAACATGTGGGGACGGTGTGTGGATGACAAGTAAAGGATGAATAATTTACCGCTACAGGGACAGTGGTGAGAGAACCTGGAGAAGGAAGGAACAAAATAATGAGAGAGAAAGAGAGAGAGGATCAGCAGGTAAACAGACTGGAGTTCTGCAATCCCATCTCTCTTAATCCAACGTGTCGGCTGGCCCAAGACTGCACGACTCCTGCTCTGACCTGAGGAGGGTTTAGCAGGGTTGTATCACTTGTGTCACCGTCTTCTGCATTTATCTCTCAAACACACACATAGCAATGAACACCAGAGCATTGAGTCATGCCGCCTGAATCAAAGAAAGCACTTGAACCCAGATGACCACTGACATCCCTATGTCCACTCAAGACAGATGCTGGCATTTCCGCTGTGTGGTTAGCATGGAGCTGAGGGAGGGAGGGGGAGAGAGAGAGAGAGAGAGAGAGAGAGAGAGAGAGAGAGAGAGAGAGAGAGAGAGAGAGAGAGAGAGAGAGAGAGAGAGAGAGAGAGAGAGATCAATTTAGTAATCAAAACAGTTGAGCCTATGATCACCATGATGTCCATCAAGCTACAGCTATCCAGCGACTCCTTCTGTGATGCTGTTGATGATGATAGTCAGTTCTAGCAGACATCCACTAATGATGACTCCCTGGCCAATGATTCATTATTCGAAGAATGAATGTGTATGGAGATAGAAGAAGACGGCTTAATGGCCCTGTCTACAGAAGTGTTACAACGTCCTTGTTATGAGACGGCCTGTCTGTGTGCTAACAGGCCGTTGGGAAGCAGGCAGGGTTGAATCTGGGGCCTGATTTCGCTCTGGGTTGATGGGGTAATTCAGGCGAAGGTAAAATGTGCATAGCACAACCCAAGAATGCCTTAACGTAACAAAAGCCATTGGGAAACATGACCTCACCCCATCTCAGAAACAATAGCAAACTAAACTAAACCCCTCAAATATTGATTGTCTCCATCTCTCAGCGCTGCCTTCTGTCTAGACAGAGAAAACATCTCTCTTTGCATCATAATCACAACCGTTTTCAAAATACAATTGGAAAAGAGATTCATAACGCTGGCGTGAACAGTGCACAGACCAGTGTAATCTCAAGGGTCTTGAGTGTCCCACGATACATGTTCACACACACACACACACACACACACACACACACACACACACACATGCACACCTTGAACAGCTATAATATGGCTGTGAAGGTCAACATCATAAGAAGATTTTATTTGACAGTGAGCAAGGCATTCCCTCACCATAAGCTAGGCCTACATCATGGTGCACACACGGTACACAACTGCAGAGGTGCCACTGCACAAACAAATGTGTACGAATGCAGTAACCTCTGTTGCGCCCTCATATGTCTCACACAGATTGGCTGTGCCCTGGTCAGATATATCTCCACATACCGCAGTTGGTGATACAATAAAAGAAGAGATGTCTTCTGAATCCTCTTTAGAAGATTGCTTCATAGTCTCCAGTATTAGATCCCGTCAGAAGAGTGATCAGGCTGGTCAGGCACTCTGGTAGGACCTCAGCTAACGTTCTGCTGCATGTGTCAGTAAAGAGAGGTATTTTGTAATGTGCCGTTCGTCTACAGACTATCCATATCATTTACGAATCATCTGTGGTCGTTCTCACGAGGGAAACGTTGGCTAGATTTAGAAACAGGGTTTTTCATGTGAAAACCCCCCTAAGAGCTGTACACATCAGAACAAACGAGTGGCCCTTAAGGTGTGCCTGTGCAGAAGAATATCTACGTGTCTATGTGAGTAGTGTTATGTTACAGGCCCAGAACAAGAACCTTGGTGACGACATGTTGATGTTTCCACTCTGGCCTCACCGTGGGTGTCACACTGGACGGTTAAAGACATATTAATTTGTCGAGCAGCTTATGGAGTTCTGAGAGGAATCTTTAGCGGGGTAGTGAATAAAGGACGTGTTATTGCTGGTTAATATTCATGCAGCTCCACATGTATGTACCTGTTGCCATGGCACTAGGAGCAGACGAGCACCGGACCTGAAGGGACTCTTCAGGGCTCCAAAAATTGACCGGCCTGCCAATTTTGTGAAATTGCATTGAAACGGCAGCATTCTGCGCAAGATTTCGAATTTCCCTGAGGAATTGAGGGAATGGCGAGATCAAATACGCCCAAGACATGAAAATAAATCACATTTAAAAATAGAAATCATTGTTTTGATGAACCAAGATAAACAAGTTGATAATAATTATCACACCATTGTCTTCATCAAACAACAAACAAGAGCAAGTAGATGAAAGGAGAAGGAGAATGAATGATGGAGAAAAAAAACGGCTTTCCACTTTGACAGATTAGGACACAATGACAAAAAAATAATAAAATAATAATCATAATTATTAAAGGGGACATATTAAACATCATGAGTGTGATCTGTCCAGCACAGATCTAGGTGGACACGCCCACTAGTGATGTCATATGGGGCAGATTTTCGAAACGGCTTGTAAAGCTAATCACACTCACACCAAATGGTATAATATGTCTAATTTAAAGGAGCTATATTTAAAAAAATATTATGAAATAATGGCTACTCTGAAAGCGATGTTAGAGCAAGTATGTTGTCCTTTAAAACTCCCTTCCAGGGTTAGGTCAACCCTAGTTAGTCTTTGTTCTGGCCTTTACGAACCCCAGTGCATCCAAAAGTACCTTGTGTGTGCAGATATGACATAAACTGGTGCACAAACACAGTGTGATGCAGCAAGAAAATAATCCGGTTCAACTGAGATTGTGCTAGATTGTACCGACCCCAAAAGCTCCATGACAAGAGCTCTGCCAAAACATGAGAGTCTGGAGCAGTTTAGAGCTAAGAAGGATGAAAGGATGGATGGCCACATGAGCTGGTTTACGGTTTAATAAATAAATTGCAAACACATACATTATCTGATCAACTTACAGAAATAATTGCGATTGCCTCAAATTATAACGTGGCGCATTGCTCGTGTTTGTTCAGTGTCCTCAACCTGGCAACCCGCAAGAGCTTTGGGGCTTGAAAAGAGTGGCGGAGACAATGCTCTCCAGATTCTGAATGTGGACTGCAGAACCCCTTTTGAGCCCTCTGTGTCAGCGGAACATAGTGAAGCTTCAATGCAAATAAAAAGTGTATTTAAAAGAAAGGTTACATTTTGTTAATAGCAAACACACGATTGGGTTGAGGTAAATATTGTCGTCCGTGTTTGGGTGTCTTCATGGAAAAAGGATGATGGAGGTGTAAAATGGTCTGACAAAACAAGAAAACTGCCGTCAGTGTGACGCCCCGTTTAGCACTGATGCCTAACAATGACTGATGGAACGTCCAGAAGTAGCCCACCTTGGATAGTGCCCTCAATCATTGATCAGATGTGGTTATATGTGTGTGTGTATGTACCCATGTGTTGCGGCCATCCATCTCTAACGTTGTAGACTTTTTCCTCCGTCCCTCTCGCCTCCCTTCTTTCTCAGCGTATCCTTACCCTCGCTCACCCGTCAGCTATTTCAGCTCACCCACATCATCCAAACTCATCATGCTCCTTCACTTTCAATATTTGACCTGAAAACACATTTTTCCAAGTTCACAGATACCATCGGTGATTGATTGCTGAATACACTCTTTGTAATGCTCGGGGAGGTTTTGGACAGCATATGGTCCATCAAATTTGCCAAACCTGTAAGGGATCAAAACAAAGTCACTCTGCTTATGGAATGTAATCTATTATTTCTCTACGGGTCTGGCGGGAATGTCCTACACCAGCCGGTTCTCACGTCACCTCAGTGGGATGAAAACGTGGCACCATCTTGATCGGAAGACGGATTGGTGTGAGAATTAAGTTGGATTAAACATTTAGAGTTGCTGTTATCTCGGGGGCCTCCCAATCTATGAAAAGGTTTCTGTGGATGGCTGTGTATAGCATAGGGGACAGTGGGGTAAAATGAAAACATCTACCTATATTTTAGGATGTCCTCTTTCAATAGAAATGATAGCAATGCATCTATCACAAAGGTCTGTGAAATATATTAAAAAAAAATTGTGTTGCCCCATACTAGGGTTAATTTGTGCCATCTGGGGTAAATTTACCAAAAAATTCAAGTTGAATGCAAAAAACATACTAGCAACTTTACCATGTGGCTTTCTTCATCACAGCCAGATATAAAGGATGGGGGCTTCCTGGATTGATGATCAAATGACAACAAATGACAACAGTTTCCTTAATACAGGGGGTGGGTCAACATGCCCACTGGCTCATCTTACCACGCTATCCCCTATACTTTAGCAGCTTTACAAAAAAAATGTTACTGCCATTATTATCATCCTGTTCAAACAAGCAATGTTCAAAATATATATTTTTTAAATGTGTTTAAAACTGGAAGTTTCCCAAATAATCCAAAATGTCGGTTGAGCTATGAGCTTTGTTTTTCTTGGCCAACCGATCCACTTGCTATCCCGCTAACGCAGAGATGCCACTCAGGTGTCTCCATGGTGATGCTGCCCTCTTATTGGCTGAGGACAGCCTAACCCTGTCGATGCAGACGCTACGCTGTGGGTTCTAGCAGCACACGGGGGAAGGCGGGAGCTGAACACCTGGGTCAAAGAGGAACAGGGGTTATTAACCTAGGTACCAGAAGGGGGTGTGAGGTTAAACCAATGCGCAGCTTGCATCCTTGAGGCCTGACACCTGGGTGCAACCGAAGTTCAGCAGACTCCTCCCCCAGCTGGGAAGGAGAAGACGAGCCCCCAGTCCCCACGTGAGGTCCAGGGAATGAAGGGGCTCAAGTTTTGTACGATATACTCATGGCATTATAAGATCATTGTCCACCATGCTGTTACACTTAATGCCAAAATATATCTTAATCATTTTTCATTTTATATAATATAACCTCATTCTTCTTTATTATAATGAAATATAATCATAGACTTCTGTGTGAGCATCTAATAAACTTTTTCTTTATATTTGTACAGGAATGATTTGTTTAAGCCCAAAAAGTGCCTCATAATGTTTAAACGTATGTATTTTGGTATGAAGCGGTAACAAACGGTGTGCTCAGGAGGCATGCTACTGCTGCCTGGGGCGAGAGGGCACACTTAGCATAGCAACCTCCTGACTATTCTATAAATATAAAACTGCCAACACTACTTGATCTTTACCCTATGAGAAGCACAGTAGAAGAGGATATTGATATTACGAATTGTGGAAATCAACACTTTATTTGTGCAAACTCCATTAACACATCCCTGATCCAAGTAAACGTTTGCTGTATCTGTGAATCTATAAAACATAATGCCCCTCCCCACCCCACTGACGCTATCTACAGCTTTCTCGCTTTCTGTAGCCAAACGCTACGGGAAAGCTCCGGAAATCCCATTAGGTTTGGTTGGTTGTCTTCTCTCAGCACAACATATGTGTGCTTATTGCTAAGTGAAAAGTCTCTTTTGGACCATTAGCTTATCTTTCTGCCCATATGCATTTCCCTCCGAGAACTCCTTGGAGATTGTGTTTGTTTACATCGATAGTAAATCATGCCTCTGGGATGTTATCAGAGTCAAGTCTTCTCCCCTGCCCCCCCCCCCTCCATATATTCAAATGTACTTTGCAAAGTAATTGTGTACTTTATATGACAATATCCTGCAAGCCAATGTGTTGACATATTGAAAGAATAATCATTGTAATTAATGTCTTTCCTGATTGTATTCACAGCCGTTAACATGGCGGCCAGGACGTTTGAATCTGACAACCCTGATATAGGAGAATGTAGGAAAACAAGTCGCATTAGAAATAACAGCCTAGCAAATGATTAATGCGTCTGTAATCAACATCACTTCACTCTGAGGTCGAATCCATCGCCTCAAAAGAAACATTGTTATTCATTTAGTTAACCCAACCGTAATTGGAGCTAAATAATAACCCTTTTCACTGACGAGTCGCAGGACATCGTAGGAAACAGATGGCCCTCAAAACACACATTCTGCTCTGTTCCTTTTATGCACCAAGGCTATGGTAGTGGACTTCTCCTCACTGGTTTAGTATCCTAATCCTCACTGGTTTTAGTAGACTTCTCCTCACTGGTTTAGTCAACTACCTGTGCCCTGGTATGTAAAAATAACCAACCTTTGTGATTTAAGGGTCCTCTGTGTTCTTCCTAAAGGGTTTATTCAGAGCGTCAGAACTGTCCATGGTGCTGATCTGACAAATAGCAAAGTAATCATGCACTATGTAATGGATCATCCACTTCTACCTATTATTTAATCTAAAAACAAAGCTCAACTGAATTCTGTTTTGATACGGGTCGACCTACGAGTGGATTATCCTGCTCATACAATGGCCAATTCTGTCTCAAAATAAGAACTTTAGTAAACACTATTTGTTGTGTTCCTTGAAACATAAATGATCTGACGTGAGATACATATGCAATGCAATGAAGCATGCAATGATTCGTGAAAACCTAAATTTCTACTCCAGTGAACAGAGATCTTTGTAACAACTGTGGGTTCAGCGAATATTGCGATGATGAGACTGCTTTCTGCTATCTGAAGATAAGGCTGAACCTCTCCCCACTATCATTTCCCCTGGCCTTCGTATACATGTGCAAAAGGATTTTTGTTATGCGGAGGCCCTTATTGTTTCCTACCGTGTATATCAGACGGAAAACAAGGACAATAAGCTTCAGCTGTATATTCAGTTCATCTGTCGTCACCTCATCGTTATTCACTGAATAAATGAAGAGTCTGCTGACTCCTCATATCACAGCGGCACTCCAGAAAGGTTTCACTTTGCTGCAGTACGAGCATTGTCGAGCATTCTCACACCAACTACGTGATACAGAGAACCTGAATATATGAAGCACAGGTTAGGACTGCAGAGGTGGTAAGGAATTCAGCTGCTCCAAAGTAATAAATCTATGTGTAGATATCAGACCAGCGATTGGAAGATACCACACCATACATGTGTATGTGCTTTTGGATCTCTCCTGTTTATCTCGTGGATGATACGTCTGTGGGCAGAGAGTGCCACAGGAAATTGCATTCCATGTATTTTCCTGTATCAACTGAAGCCTGTGCGGCAGTATCACCCTGGACCTATGCATTATTGCTGCTTTAAGTGCTGCCTCAGTGAGCATATGTTGTTGTGAGAGCTTATAAATGTTTTCCTCACTGGGGTTTGCTTAGGCTTAGGTGTTTTTCATATATGACCATGTCAATACCTATTTTTTCCACACCGATACCACAGCACATCTAATATAGCGTATCTTCCTTCACTTCTTCTCACAGAGTGATAGAAAGCTTTGTTCAATATTATATCGTGCATAAACAGCACACACACACACACACACACACACACACACTGGCGAGAGCAGTTTGACATTTATAACCACCGATATCATTATTGGAAAAAAATAATCTTTGACCTAAAGTCTCTTGTATAATGTGGTTTGGTACATTGGGTAACACTAAACATGTCTATATAATCAGCTTGCAAATTTCATGCCTTATCTAACACAACTACAACGATCAAATGACGTATGGGAAATGCCAGCAATTCCTCCATTTTCTTGGTGAATGTTATGAAATGATCTTTTATGCACATGGGACCCTCGCCCGACATCGTATCATGATTGCAATCTTTACTTTAATGGGTTCCTTAATTGCCGTCAGAGTATCTCGGCAAAAATCTGTGGATCTGTGATGAGCTTAGTTTTTAGCTCTGTGTGTGTGTGTGTGTGTGTGTGTGTGTGTGTGTGTGTGTGTGTGTGTGTGTGTGTGTGTGTGTGTGTGTGTGTGTGTGTGTGTGATCATGCAAAACATCATGCAGCATATATATTCAATCATACATATTTATCGTATGGGATTTAACTACTGGCTTGAAATGATTACATCAATGCAGAGCGAGAGAGAGGGAGCTAGCAAGAGAGGGAGCGAGAGATAGAGGGAGTGAGATAGCGAGAGAGAGAGAGGGAGAGGGAGAGAGGGCGACTCTTCAAGTTATTCAGGGAGAAGAGCAAGTTAAAGAGCCAGCATGGAGGTCATCGGAGAGAGCATCCGTTCCTCAGTCAAAACTGAGAGCCGTGGATCACATTGATTTTGCGGTTATTGTTTGAAAATGAACACATTCAACAGTCCAATTAATTTTGTTGCTAATATTGAATTCTCGCAATAATCAATACAGTGGCTGCATACACACACACGGACACAAAGACACACACAAATACACATCCACACGTAATGTAATGCAAATAATTGAGCTGCATGCACAATAACGACAGAAAAACACACATTCATACTTTGTTAACGACGACACAGAAAATACTGATAACACGACCAATTATGACATGAAACAAACACCTTCAACGTACACAGGCCTAAAGGAATGTACACCACACACACACACACACACACACACACACACACACACACACACACACACACACACACACACACACACACACACACACACACACACACACACACACACACACACACACACACACACACACAATTAGCATTCCACAGGCGTACAGAGGCTTTTTGTCAGAGCGGAGCTAAAGGGGGTAAGATTACCGTTGCATTCATTCATGCTTCTGAGAGTCACTCGAGCAGATTTCCTCTACATAAAGTCACGTATATCTGGGCCTTCACACACCAAAGCCAATGGGGAAAGTGCTCGGGAAAGTGCTCGGAATCAGTTCAAATAAAAATACTAATGTCTCATTAACGCATCACTGCAAAGAAATCACACAACTTCTCGTGTGTTCCGTTAAGACACACACACACACACACACACATCGTACAACATCGTACCTTGTTGCTTCAACTGCGAGGGAGGACACAGCTCATCACGATGCAGAACAGTAGACACTAATGCATCCGTTTCCGGAGGGGAATTTCTTGTGCATTTGATTTGATGAGATCTACTTATTGATTGGGACATTGATCCTCTGCATTTCACCAATCATCTCTTAAAGCGAGAGGCTAGAAGCCAGGAGCTAGGAGCGAGGGGCTAGGGGCTAGGAGCAGAAGGCTGCCGCAGGTATGAACATACATGTAAGATACATATGGATGTAATGTTCCATTTATGTGATATTGAAAGGTTAATTTGGTCACACACAGCTGTAGTATGCATCAGGCGTGTGTGTATGATGGCTTTTTGATAGCTTTCAGGCACATTTGAGACTGACCATTAGTTTGATGATAAATAATAACGGGGCTTTTTTCTAAAAGGGTGAGGTTGAGGGTGAGGGTGAGGGTGAATCCGACACAAAGTCTCCCGGGCCAGAATGTACAACTGAGAGGGGATTCCAAGCTTTCAACAGACCCTGTTAAAAAATCTCCTTCTTCATTCTACAACAGTTCTGTTGGTGTCTCACAAAGAGTTGAAAAGTTTGATACGATGGTTAAACAGAGGAAATTCTCTATCAAGTACAAATGTCTGCCACTTGATTTTCCGGAGTGGTTGTTTTCCTTTGGCTGTACAATCATCTCGAGTGAGTGTGACATGCCTTCTGACAACGTTTGACACGCCAAACTATTTTGATTTCGTTTTTTTGCAAGAGATTGCACGTTGTGCATCTCCTAGGCGATGGGTCTCCTGGTGGATCAGGGTGCGGAGTGTGTGTGGAGGATGACAGCTTCACCTTGACCAAGTCAGGCGGATTGGATCTGAGGCTAGGTGAGGCTGCACACCTGTTGAACATTGGGCAATCAATGTGCAACAGGTTAAACCAGCCATCACCACACACACACTCAGGGAGATCAAAAGCATGGGGGCACGGCAAACCTCCTGCTCTCTATCATCATACTCATCCTTGGCATAAACCGGTTCTAACACCACCGCCCTGTATCCCTGTTATGGAGGAGCCGGTAAAAGCCACCCAGGAGGCGTGCAGCATGTGAAACGCTGCACAGGTTTTTACTTAGCATTTAGATGGCAGGGGAGAAGAGGAATAGGAAGGGCACACTACAACTTCCTATCCATCTTCAATCTTCTTCTACTTCTTTTTGTAAGTTTAGAGGCGCTTAGAGAATCTGACGGCACCGCCACTAGGCTATGCCACCGAGCGGCGGAGGGTGTTATGGACGTGGTGAAACTACACTACCGAAGATGGACTACTAGAAGAGCATCTTTGATACTTTGCTTTGTGTGTTCTTACCTTCTTGTTTCATGAAGATTATATAAACACATAACAACATATTACTTAATCAAAATGTTGGAATTGAACAAAACAATGGTTGGCATTGACAAAAGTGAAACGAAAAGGATGTTACATTGATAATGAATTCCCACCCTCATATCCAATCATATTTATCGACATCAATCTATATATTAATCACCATAACAGCCTCAAAGGGATTAACAGGCCAAATATTTAGAATTAGTATAATTGTACGAAATAATTGTTTTGTCTTTTTTCGTGAACATTGAGACCAAATATTTAATATTAGTATTATAGTACGAAATAATTGTCTTGTCTGCTTTCGTGAACATTGAATGGTGCGTGGCTTTAAATGTTGCTGCCACAAGAAGGTTGTTGGGCGGCATTATAACCTTTTCTTTATGTAACGGAAGGTCCAGCATACCCTAAAGGACATAAGAGTGGAAGCAGAAAGGGTCTATTAGCTCGGAGCTGGCATGAGGTTCTCTTGGGTCATGAATCCCAGGTGTTCTTTAAAGTCAAAGAGCAGCCGCATAGTACCGATTGCGCATTACTTCAGCTGATTTCCATCGACAATTAATAATTGATTTGCATGCATAGTATACTACACTTTCCATTGAACACTTGTCCCTGTTACCATAAATTGACAACATTATATAATGTAATCAAATGCTCACACACTAGCTGCTTTCATAAAAACGTGTAAGTCCTGATATTCTCCTGATGGGCCGTATGTGTGAACAACATATCCTGACATTTGTACCCTGAAAATCTATTGAATAATACTACCCCTGAGGTAGTATTATCTCTGTAGGAAATGTAAATGACCTCATATGTGAATGAGGAGTAGATAGTCTATATTTCTCACACCACTTCAGTGGGCGTGTTGATGACGGTTCTGCATGTCATTGTGTGGCCCCCTAAATGATAATCAGCCTGTTGCCTTTTGTTCGCTGAATGGTGAAAATATAGTAAAATGTTGGCACTGCTTTTAAGAGTAATTTGAGGTGAACGAATGTTAAACGTTGTAAAATTATAGGCAAAATGTTATTAGAGGTTGCGCGGGTTAAAACTCAAGTCATTATAATAAACAAAATAAACTGTTTGTATTTGTTTTGTGTGTGGGTGTCTGTGTCCATACAAAATGCCCTTGCAGAGATAGCGGCATTTTGGATGATCATGCCATAGTGTTTCTGGCTGAGCTCCAGAAGGCTTCTTGCCATCCCCAACACGTCACACACACACACACACACACACACACACACACACACACACACACACACACACACACACACACACACACACACACACACACACACAGAGAAATGAACAACTATCTATAAGTCATAAATCAAACAACGAAAAAGAACAACCATGCTTACAATTGAAACATCCAGTCAATCAGATAGCAAACCTGGCTAAAGGTTGTTGAATTACAAAAATCTGGCGGGGGAAATAAACCAAAAAACTCCAAAAAAGCCTATCTAGCTCAGCGATCAGCGAAGCAATCAATCAACTCGTCAGGGCTCGACGGAGGGGCTCACCTCTCTGCTGCATCAGGGCCAGTGTGGAGAGGAATAAAACAGGTGTAGCTGAGTGGGAAGAGAAGGGACGGAGAGGGCTGGATGGAGCTGCTCTGAGACGGGGAGGTGACGGAGGCAGAGGGCTGGATGGAGCTGCTCTGAGACGGGGAGGTGACGGAGGCAGAGGGCTGGATGGAGCTGCTCTGAGACGGGGAGGTGACGGAGGCCGAGGGCTGGATGGAGCTGCTCTGAGACGGGGAGGTGACGGAGGCCGAGGGCTGGATGGAGCTGCTCTGAGACGGGGAGGTGACGGAGGCAGAGGGCTGGATGGAGCTGCTCTGAGACGGGGAGGTGACGGAGGCAGAGGGCTGGATGGAGCTGCTCTGAGACGGGGAGGTGACGGAGGCCGAGGGCTGGATGGAGCTGCTCTGAGACGGGGAGGTGACGGAGGCAGAGGGCTGGATGGAGCTGCTCTGAGACGGGGAGGTGACGGAGGCAGAGGGCTGGATGGAGCTGCTCTGAGACGGGGAGGTGACGGAGGCAGAGGGCTGGATGGAGCTGCTCTGAGACGGGGAGGTGACGGAGGCAGAGGGCTGGATGGAGCTGCTCTGAGACGGGGAGGTGACGGAGGCAGAGGGCTGGGATGGAGCTACTCTGATATGGGGAGGTGACGGAGGCAGAGGGCTGGATGGAGCTGCTCTGAGACGGGGAGGTGACGGAGGCCGAGGGCTGGATGGAGCTGCTCTGAGACGGGGAGGTGACGGAGGCAGAGGGCTGGATGGAGCTGCTCTGAGACGGGGAGGTGACGGAGGCAGAGGGCTGGATGGAGCTGCTCTGAGACGGGGAGGTGACGGAGGCAGAGGGCTGGATGGAGCTGCTCTGAGACGGGGAGGTGACGGAGGCAGAGGGCTGGATGGAGCTGCTCTGAGACGGGGAGGTGACGGAGGCAGAGGGCTGGGATGGAGCTGCTCTGCGACGGGGAGGTGACGGAGGCAGAGGGCTGGGATGGAGCTGCTCTGAGACGGGGAGGTGACGGAGGCAGAGGGCTGGATGGAGCTGCTCTGAGACGGGGAAGTGAGCGGTGATGGGACTGCAGGAGGCAGGGAGGTGATGGGAGGGAGAGGGCTGAAATGGAGCTGCTTGGAGACGGGGAGGCAAAGGACGGAGAGGGCGTGGGATGGAGCTGCATGGAGATGGGGTGATGGAGGGAGAGAGCTGGGGTGGAGGCTGCTCTGAGACGGGGAGGTGACGGAGAGGGCATAACGCTGAATAAATGAACGCCTTAATCCCTGGGAAAGTAAAAGAGCAGACTGGAAACAAGAAAGCAATCAAGCAGGGAAGGCAGAGAAGGTGGGGGCGGGGGTGGGGGCGGGGGTGGTGCCGAGGGAGGGGGGGGGGGGGGGGGGGGCAGCGTACCGAAGTGGAAAAATGAAAGCATGGATGGTACGTGTTTAATAAAAACGGTGACACTTTGCAAGAGATGAGGGCAGAGAAGGAAGGCTAAATGCTGTTTGCATTTTGGATTTTTTATTATTGCTCTACTGTCACTGTTGCTGTTGATAGGAAGAGCCTTTTTTCATGTACAATTACTTATTATGCTTCTGTCGTTGTTTTATGTATGCCGTTTCGCTGAGGCAATGTTTATGGTGCAGACAGACAGACAGACAGACAGACAGACAGACAGACAGACAGACAGACAGACAGACAGACAGACAGACAGACAGAGAACGAGAGAGAGATTGAGAGACAGATGCCAATGTTATCTCGTGGACAGATTTAATCAGATAAGAGGATGAGAAGGGAGATGCTTCACCTCGCCGGGCCTGACTGATGTCTCCTTGATGAGTTTCACCACCGTCTGTCCACACGCGGCGGCACGGTCGCTGTCATCATCTACAGCAGGACCTACTGCTGAATATGCATTAGCTCAATAGGCATTAGGGGTGTGTGTGTGTGTGTGTGTTTGTGTGATCGTGTTATATTCTTTGTTCAACTTTCGAAGAGGTGTCATCGTAGGACAAGTAGTTTGAACATGCAGAGCAGAAAACATAATCATCCAGCGTGACCATGTGTTCGAGAAATATTCACGATCTCAACAACATAAAACAAGTTACTGTTGCATTTAGTCACACAGATTAGGCGATCCAGGCGAAGGAATGTACGTCCTGTTCCAACTAATGATCCTCTAATGTTATTGACAGCTAGGATTATGATGTGTGGTCTCCCTAGCTGGTTGTCGGGCAGCATGTTAATAAAGGTCAGGCCAATGAGTTATGCATGTAGTGGCCATGTGCCTACACACGCACGCATGCACAACGGCAGGCAGGCAGGCAGACAGACAGACAGACACCCTTTAGGCCAAAGCTTCAGTGATGCGTTAAATATTTGAAGAGCAAAAACCTTCTCTAACCAACCAGAGGAAGAGAAGGTGGGTTAGAATAACCTTTTTAACATTAATTTAAATTGTAGAGGTAACTCAATTCTAAATTGCACTCCAACATTAATAACATGGAAACCTAGCCCAGGACAAAGCATCTGTCATTTTAACTGCCTCAGAAACGGGAAGAGGACTTGGACATATGCATTTTTTCTGTTCACCACGTTTCCAATGATCTATTTTTGAACCCAATCTCAAACTACAGACATCCCCAGATTGAATGGAATGCATTTCATGCAGGCCGATTTTGCATTTGAAATGGTGAACTGACTATACTGTATCTGCGCTCACCAATGAAGTGGGGCGCTTCACAGCTGCCAGCTGTTCCTCATGTTCAAATGTTGTCTCAACACCTTTGGCTTTGTGACTGTGTGCATGTGTGTTTCTGCATTTGCGTGTGTGTGGGTTTGTGTGCGTACACATGTTACTATTGGCATTAACGTGACCTTATTACAAATGAATTACTAATGTCAAAGCCATGTTAATGCTACATATAAAGTGCAACTCATTGGGACATAAATGGAAAATTTGCTTACCAAAGGGTCATTGGGCCCCATCTTGCATCCAGCGCAATCGACTTTCTACACCGACGCATGTATCTTTGCTAGTTTGCACCCGGCGCAAAGCCGAATTCCCCCCCCCGCAGCAAACCTGCGCCACTAAACATTTGCGCCCTGAGAGGCGTGTCGGCGAACAGCAGAGTCGTGTTCCTGCGCAAATGATACATTGTGCTATCTTACAGATCGATAAAGCAGTTGCGCAACTGACAGACAAATACCTGGTCTAAGTGCACTAGCGGATAGCGCAGTTGGCGTTGCTATTTTGACGTACCATGGCAGGTCGGAACTGCAACATAAGCTTACACACCAGTAGGCTATAAACTGCGTAAACATGCAAACGATTTGCCTAATTGAAGTATTATGATGATGATGTGGATTGTGGAAACATTATTTTTCCATGAATGTACACTGTAGTAGGCTATGCCATGCGTTAAAATAATAACAATAATAAACTCGAGCAAAGTAGGCTATATCCCAACCTTCCAAAACAAAATCTTGTTTTAGGGTAAATGATAGCATTGGTTAAATAATTTGGGAAAGAACAGCTGATACAGCGGTAATAAGTTGGATTTAAATCAATGCATCTGCAAACACCGTACAGCAAACACATATTTTCTTGACACAGACATCGTGTACAAGCCCATAACTTTTAGGAATGTAGAGACATATTAGAGACCGATAATGGAATTGCAGAGAAGTATACTGGAATATTAGAGACTTATACTGGAATGGTAGAGACGTATACTGGAATGGTAGAGGCACCAGTGATAGCGATGTGTACCCGATTGGGCACTTTGTTAGGAGTATAGCAGAGTGGTTACGACATCTAGCAGAATGATAAAATAACGTCTGCTGTATCTACGTTAAATAACGGATTAGAGATCATATCCATGAAGTTGTTATTCAAGAAAAATTGCCATTATGTACATTTGTGTACATTATGCGCTGACTGCGATAAGCATCAATACTCACCCTTCTCCACGGATGAACACAAATTAACACCCACCCACACAAATAAATGGTAGAAGAGCAAATGTATCCATAGATTTATTTGCGCCAAAAGCTGCTACTGCCAGCTCTCATCTCTCGAGCAGCTCATCTGTGTGGTAATTCCCTGTGTAGCTGTCGGAATGGGGATCCGTCCATATACAGTATGCGAGTATGTGTTTTTTTTTACATGCGTGTGTCCATACAATCGTGTGTGCGCTTGTTTTCCCATGCGTGTGTGTGCGTGTGTGGTGTGCTCCTTGCCCAGTCAGCTATGCTCTCATCATATTACCAGGAGTTGTAGCAACGCCAAATAATTGATGGCTCAGCTCGTAAGGCCAAGAGACAAGCAGATCCGACTTGTACTGGAAATCTGACAGAAAGTGATCCCAAGTGCAAGTCTGTGTGCATGTACGTGTGCGTGTGTGTGTGTGTGTGTGTGTTCATGTGAGATTTGAAAGTATGTGTGCGTGTGTGAGGTTGCATGAATTGAAAAGGAGTTGTTGAGGTTTTTGTGTATGATTCTCTTTTAGGCATGAACAGGTACATGCATGAACAGCAGAGGCTCATGAGCACAATTAGATCCAGCTAACCTGGCACACACGCTGTCATACACTGCCACTGTGTGTAAAACTGTGTGTCTCACTGTGTGTACCACCACTGTGTGACCCACTGGGCTTCCCACTGGGTGTCTCGATGGCCCAATCCCAATATCCGGACTCACAGACTTTGCTGCGCGCTCTCGCAAAACTATAAAAGGCATTAGGGCTGTCCCAATGTCGAATTCCAAAGTGCGTGAGGGTTTGAGTCCACACTTACCGAGCCCTTTCTGTGAGACTGCATCAGTGCAGACTTCACCTAAGGGAATTACCCACAGTTTAAAGCATTGTGACGTTTACCGCGGAGACCATAGGGAAATGTGTAAATTAGGAAGGTAAACAACACAACGCTACTCTCAATGCGCGACCAGATGGGAATTTTTAGCGAGCCGGATTTTTTGGATCGGCTCACCAACAAGAGCCGGCTCTTTTGGCTCCCAAACGGCTCTTCATATTACTAATACCTTTTATAATTCAGCCAAATGTAGCGCGTTCTGACTTATGATTAGTATGTGTAGACCAATAATCACCTAAATTATTCAATACATACCTTATACTGAAGTAATCAAAAGTAAAAACTATATATTTGAATATTAACAAATTGCTGTAGCCGATTATTTTCATAGCATTTACAAGAAATCAAAAAAAAATTAGTAAATGAGAATTCCCAAACTGGCAAATTTCAGCATTGCAACATCTTTGGCATTAAACATTGTCAAGGTAACATGCACTCTCGTGAAGTGCTGTCCAAATCCAATATATACCCGTCTGATGTGGCTTCACACACTCACTCAGCACCTGAGATCAATTAAGTCGGTGAGTCATTAATTCCCAGAACTCACTTTGGGATTGGGACACTGTGTCACACTAGGGGTAGCGGGGGAGGTAACGGATGTTAACATCTCCGGGTTATGGGTGTAGATCAAGAACAAATGGTGAGTGAAACAATAAAGGAATGACGACAGCAACGGATAAGGTTGAACAAAAGGTTTACTGGGGAAAGCAATCACAAAACACAAAAGTACAATACGACAAAGCAACCTTGGGACTTGAGTGTTGCCAAAGAAAAGAACGGAACAAAACAAAACAAAGCTAACGACTTACACAGCGGACCACACATCCAGTAACCTAAATAAACTAAACCAAAAGTACAGCGGATAGCAACACTATTAGCCTAGTGTTACTAAACAAAGAAAAGTAATACCGTGTTGTAAATGTATAGGCCTCCGTCTTACCTGTCCCAAGACCGCAAGGCAGCCAAAAAGAACAAATTGGTGCAAGCAGGGGGTTAAGAGAAAACTAGGGGACAATATATATATATATATATATATATATATATATATATATATATATATATAATCAAATGCTCAGACAATATAACTGCAAAACCTTTCCACCAGCCACAAACAGGACCAAAAAGAGAAGGAGAGAGAGAGCGACAAGTCAAAATGTCTTTTATCTGTGTGTGGCAGGCCTCCCCTTGCTGGAAACTGATGAGGTGATTGGTGGAAGCTGGTAGGTAGAGGCGGGGGATGATGAATTGTTAACGACTGGCACCTGCACATAACAGAGGGAAACAAGAAGGCAGCAACAAACAAACAGTGGCAGTAACACACTGCAGAGCAATTGCTCTGTCAGTTAGCATTGTGCTAGCTGTGCTGTGCTTTAAAACCATATTCCTTAAAGCGCAGGTTTTGGAGTTTAACACGATTCCTAGATTAGCTGTGCACGAAGTTGAACGTGATTGCTGTATAACGACTCACACAGGATCAGCTGATTCCTAGTTAAACTCGGGTTAAACTGTTTGGAAACCGGAAGTACTCTGATTTCTAGTATACCCCAGCAGATGCAGTCTTAACTTAATGGTGGATGCATTTTGTAACAACAAAAACTTAATGGGAATGTAACGTGAACTTTAATATAATAAAATGCAAATAATGTTGAAAGATATTATGAAATAGTCTAGGCTACTTTTTGGGGAAATCTGAGTCTGGAATCTGAATCTGCTCTCACCTACGTCAATCAATCAGTCAATTGCTTGTCATTGTTTTCTCTCGGTGTGTATGCAAACGTGACTAATGAATGAATTGAAGACGAATGAATTAAGAAGGAGAGGGTAGTTAGGATGAGCATGTCGGGGATAGAGAGCTACAACGAGGAGCAAAAAGTTATATTTGCTGCGCCGCATTCGAGGTGTTGTTGACACTGTGGAAAATCCTGGGAAAGACACCACCACCATGCTCCGAAGAAAGGCTGTTTGGGATAATCTCGCCAACAGATTCAACGGTAGATTTCCCAGCAGAAGACGGAGCAGCAGGGCACATTTAAAAAATCTATGGAAGCGCTTGAAAGTGGAAGCGCGTGATGCTATTGCTGAGACCTGGGCCCCGTGAGCCGCGAAACATCACTGCTTATTCCAAAGATACTAATTGCAATAGAGGGTGTACACGACAGTGATAGTTTTCAATCAGGTACACCAATCAGGTAAATTGTTATCATTTCTCATATTTGGTGTGTGAGTGCGCAGGTTAGGTTACTCATATCTGATATCTTTCTTTTTTAATTCCAGGACATCAGTCTATTCCACTGTCACCATCTCTAGAGCCTCTTTGTCTCTCGGTAAGACAAAGCGAGCGGCCACCAAGACCTGCATCCTCCAGCATCGTTCCCACCCAGATCCGCAGACAAGCTCGCAGGCTCAGCCAGTTGACCCAAACCAGTCACTCGGCAGCGCCAGAATCCTCCTGCCCAGAGGCCAACTCCCCAACCGCCCTCCAGCAGCATCACTGCGTCCCAAGCTTCCGATGCTCAGCCAGACCAAAACCAGTCACCCACCGGCGCATCAAGTTCTGAAGCCCAGGGCACCCCGTCCACATCTAGGGAGCCGGAGTATGGGGCGAAGTTCGGAAAGCAACACAGGCCAACGCAACGCTCCTGAGAGAATGGCCCGAGCTGTTGCCCCGCTTTGAGCAGCATATGCTTGACATGAGCCAGGAGGAACATGAGCAGAAGATGGAGCTTATCAGGGCCCAAGCACGCCGTGATGAGGAGCTGCACCGTCAAGGAAGGAGAGCTCTACGAGCAAAGAGGAAAGCATATGGCGCAAAAATGCACTGTTATAGAGCTAAATTACTTAAGCTTGGCAATTCACAACCACTGACCAGCACAAGTTCTTTCGACAATTGATTTATTTGTGTGTGTGTGTGTGTGTGTGTGTGTGTGTGTGTGTGTGTGTGTGTGTGTGTGTGTGTGTGTGTGTGTGTGTGTGTGTGTGTGTGTGTGTGTGTGTGTGTGTGTGTGTGTGCACTTCTTTTATTTTTTTTATTTACCTGATGAAGGTCCATGACCGAAACTTAATTTCTTAATAAATATTTGCTTGCGTAATGGCCAGTGTGCAGGATTTCTTCCAAGTTCTTAATTTACGACCTTTGGTCATCTCCAACGCACCTGCCCGCAAAAAAGAGGTGTGCAAAAAGCTTCCTAAATTGCACAGTTTATTCCGGGGAGCCATAGTGGTAGGCTATACATAGGCATTCCCTCAGACAATTCAACTTTCTGCCATAGCCTGCGAGATGTGTAGCCTAACCCTCTAACCCTGGCCTCTACCATGACGAAGTGACTTGATTTTCTGCACCAAATATATGACAATATGGATAATTCAAACACATTTTTTTCGTACATGCATAGGTTGTAAAAGAATCTCAAACGAAATTGACGCGTAGGACCACTAAATGGTGGTCAACTGGGGTTTTAATCTTGATGCTAATTCTTTCTCACAAGCATCCCACTTTATCACACTAGTATGCATTTTAGCGATTATGGTCGCAATTGACCATTCAATCAATGAGGTCACAAATTTGCAGAATTGTGATTGAAATCACTTAACTTGCCATTAATTTGGGGCCGACTGATCATTGCATACACTTAAAGGGACACTGTGTAATATTTTAAGTAATTTCTTACCTCAAATCAACATATTCATTCATAAAGAAGTCCTCATTGGTGTAAAATTATCTCTGCCAAAAATCTCACTTATCCTCCTGAGTGAAGAATAATTAATATGTAGTTACATAGGACGGGTAAGCTTCATGGAGGATTCCATGTTCTTCCGGTCTATGAACTGCCGAGAGGGACAAATAGCACTACGTGGTACAGGAAGTGCAAACACGTTTTCACTCTGAGCGTGAATGATGACTGAAATAATTCACTATCTTGCTCGAGGAATTATTACTCATTACTCATACATCATTAGCTTACACTAATGATTCAATGCAGTTTGAAATTTGTTTGAAATAACGAACCTCATCATCACTCGAATGACTCGATGAGGTAGTATTGGATGTCATGACTCAGCTTCTTGGCACATACTGCCCACCGTAGTTTTTGAACAAGCGAGCACTATTAGTTTGAATGCAATATACAATTGTGCCACTAGATGGGAGTAATTTTTACAGAGCGTCCCTTTAAGGCCTTGGGTGTGGCCTTTAAATGGTCATTGTGCTAGTGGTAGTCTCTCAGTCATGGATGCCCTAAACGACGCTGTGATGGTGGTGCGCAGAGTGCAAGCAGCACGCATTACAAGCAGAAGATACAGGCTACTTCGTGACCCTTTTTGAAGGTACAACGCTGTACCAACGCTTCCGTTGGTACCGTCGGTCCAAAAGAGCGGTGAGGCGCCTTATCGCCTTGTTGGCAGATCAACTTGGGTCCAGAGGTCGAGGGAACATGCCTGTCCATGCCATACAAAACCACAACTAGTCTTCTTCCTAAGAGCAGGAGGCAGCCAGATCAACTTGTGACCCGACTGTCCATGTTATTATAGACTTTTGATTCGTTTTTTTTTTACTATATCAAAAGGTGATTTTGTGAACTCAGAAATAGCCAGAACACATGGCACCCATGAGATTTATGGTTCATCCGACATGGGATAGGCTAAATTACATCAATTATTTTCAAATAATTACTAGTAATCAGATTGATGGGACATTTTTCTGATAAAGATACATGCAATCATACAAATCATATTTTAAATTGTTTGGGGATGAACATGTTTGTATTCAGAGCAGGAAAAAAACTTTCTCCGGATCGCCCAAGTTTGAAGTCGTTGGGATGTAGCGAGTGACTCTAGGTCACAGAACAGCCCGCGAGACCTGTCAGTCTTTGCTGGAAAATATATTCAGGCTTCATTGAACAGCAAATAGGGGAGACATGACAGTTGGGACACGTCAAGGGGACAGCAACAAGATGGAAACAACCACAATTGAACCTCTGGCATGTGAAGTGCTGAGAGGTAGCTGGCTCAGAGGAAAACATAATTAGAATGTCTGGTAGTGCCATATTACTCGGGGTTCAAACACTGTTTGCAATTAGCCAAGGTTGGCTAGCTGAACAACGCTGAATGCCATATGAAAGCAAAATGTGCATGGATTTATTCAGCATTAACAAGAGACATCACCACATGTCTGGAAGGAATAGCCTCAATTAAAGGCCCAAGGGTCAACTAAATGTAAAAAAATAATTACACTCAACTCGCTAATTAGCCATTACATATTTAAAGTCAATCAAACCACACTTGTCAAATATTATCCCTGTGTAAGTAGATATTGGTTGATTGACAGTTGATACCATCCCAGGGATTAAATTAAATAGAGATAGATTAAGAGTGTTTGCTACTAGTCTAAGATTGAAGCTAATCCATCTCGATGGGAACATCTACATAGACAGACCGGTGAGTTCACTAAAAGTACTTGGTGGACCTACTCTTGTTCAACGTTTGTGGAGAATTACAGTGTTTGTGTGTTTGGGATAATACAGGCCAACAAGGCATTACTCCATTGAGGGAAACAAACCAAACCTCACTAGTGTTAAAGATTGGTCAATGTGATTTGGGAAGTAAAATGGCCACTAGATGATGAATGGGCAATTAGTGGAGAATGTTGGAGAAACCAGAAGGCGTTTGGGCACACGAGGAACTTGGCTCCTGTGCCTCATTAGAATCGTGAATGTAAGAAAAGAAGGTAGAGCTATAATTAGTCTTTCGGTGATAAGCACTATGATCAATTTGCTCTTGTGAGACAAGTTGATGAGGAGCACCTTTGGGGTGTGTGTCTGTGTGTGTGTGTGTGCGTGCGGGCGTGTGTGTCTGTGTGTGTGTGTGTGTGTGTGTGTGTGTATTCCAGTCACTCAAATATGAAAACTTTCAAGTAAGTAGGTTAGGTATAGGTCAGAGAGAAGGGAAAGGCCAAGTCTACCCATCATAATGAATAAGACGTTTGGGTATATATTTACCTTCAGACGCGACACATTGACAAACTGCCCTGTGTTTAAGTTAACAGTCACAAAACAAATGTGTCCACTTCCAACTCAACTTCCAAGAACTTAAATACCATAACTAATTATTGAACGGATTGTGCAGGCAAAAAAATCCAACAAAACGCAACTCTAAACTGAGCTTGCTGAGAGTGGCTGAGTTGTGATGCATTTCCTTTGGCAATGGTTTCCAGCCTTTAACGTTGAATTATTATCTAGAACTTTTGCGGTCCACCTCATATGCAAACGGGAAAAAAGAGATACATACGATTGCATTGGCTGAGCAAAGAGAGCCAGAGTTCCCTTCATCCACAAGTATTATATTTTAAGCAAATTGCAAGAAGGCCAGAGGGAAACGCTGGAAGAGAATTTGATCCCAGTGAGTTTATTTAGCAAACACATTGGAAAACATTACAATGGAAAACATAAGATCGAATGCACAAAGCTATGCTCTTTTTCTAAATAATAAGCAATAACACTATTTCTACATTGTCTATAACATAAATATAATATAGTAATTTTAAATGATCGATTTTGCAAGAGAATTATTTTCATCATCTTTCACACCGACCTTAAGGCTACACTCAGTGCCAACCAATCAAATTCCAATCCCAGTATGTTCGCGCAAGAAAAATACATCATAATAGTTTTATTGATTAGTAATTAATAAGTGCACCACCATACTGCCAGGCAGCTACAAAGGAAAATGAGGAAGAAATAAACGAATTGCTTGCATTAAAAGCATTAAAATCTTGTTATTCTTTTGACGTCAGGTATCTCTACCTGGTGATCCGCCTCTCACAGCACTAGTTTAGCCGAGCGCCTACATAGGCGGTCACCGAGCCAGACCTCTGGGAGTAAACCACCATGGACACAGGGCTAAACACGAGATGGGGATCGGCTGAAAGGGTTCAGACAAAACACACCGTCCGTAGGTGGAAACACCAGACAGCCTTGTTCACCGGCCACCGTACTGCGGGAGGAGAGTCTCCACAGGCTGTTTGGGGGCAGGGGGGTTCTCTGAAGCGTAGGACCAGGGTTAGCTGCCCTGCCTGACCGTCATTCATGTCGGCCCAGGTCCTGTACTTTATAGCAGATTAAAGAAATCGACACCCATTGACCGTCACCTCTGAGACCGTTGTACAGATGGATGGTCTCAAACCTAGCTCTGGGAGCCGATGTTCTGGATTTATTCTGTCTATTGTGTATCCTTCTCCTTCTGTGTGTGCCTGTGTGCCTGTGTGCGTGTGCGTGCGTGAGTGTTATTTGATTATTTTATGCACTCACATGATTATTGCACTTTTAGGGTTTTATCTTTATCGTTGAATGCCCCTTTGTAAAGTCACCTTTGACAAAATCGTCAGCTAACTCAATGTAATATGTGTGTGTACGTGTGTGTGTGTGTGTGTGTGTGTGTGTGTGTGTGTGTGTGTGTGTGTGTGTGTGTGTGTGTGTGTGTGTGTGTGTGTGTGTGCTTGTGTGTGTAAGTAAACATGTAACTGGGTGTAAAAATGTGTGTGTGCCTGAGGCGCTCACTCAATCGAAACATTTGGTGTGTCTCTAAGTTGAAGGCTGCCGTGCTTGACCTTCTCAACACTCTGTTAGTGTCCATAGGAGAGGGCACCGAAGGGCTTCATGGATGGTGAACCCTGCTGAAGCAGCAGAACATCAGTCATACATTTCATCTCCTTTTGAAGAGGACACCAATAACTGTCTGCAATCTAACAGGCCTGTGGTGCAATATGTCCTCAGAAAGGCATGAGGGGGTTGAATAATACTGTATATACAGCAGTAGCAGTGGTGCCGCTCAGTATCTTCACGTCATTAGGCTTCATAACCTTCAGCGGATGCTGCAGACAACCATTGACATGGCAGATAAAGGCATCCAGGCCTTGGATTATGTAACCGAAGACATGCTCTATTCATTGTTCCCGGTGATGCCTTGGCAGGGATCGGGTAGCATACGCACACACACACACACACACACACACACACACACACACACACACACACACACACACACACACCCACATCAAAGACGTAGCCATGTGTAATACCCAACATGAATAGGACAGACCACAGCACACAGACTGTATAATAATGACCCACATAGATTTTTTGAGTCTTGAAATTAATTATATAAATTGTTTCTTTATAAAAGGAAAATAAATAAATATAATGTTCTTTTCATATGTTCACTCAAACACCATTCACCCTCATACTTCCCACAATGTGTCACTATAGAATATTATACAGTTGACCAACAATGCAGACGAATGCAGGCTGTGTGTACATGAGGCAACAACAATACGGTGTACTGCAATTGTTTATCAATGTGTGCAAGACCACTAACCTCAGTTTAACCTAAATCAAAGGGTTATGATCTTTGGGAAGTGGGATCGGGCTCTCGTTCCCCTTGTAGTTGGACGAGGTCAACAAGGTCAACAACTTGAAATGTGTAGTCTGGGACGTCCCATGACACCCTGACGAAGCGTTCAGCATGTCAGAAGTTGTTGTATTCCCCTGCCTGGTCCGACGACGACTTGTTCCTTGGCGTTGACCCCATGAGGACGGAGTTCTCTCTAGTGCACGTATGTAAACATGGAGAGAGAAGGGCCGTAGCGTCAGACACCAGTGTTCGGCAGTGGCACGGTAACACGTTGCGTCGCGACGATGTGGACATTCTTTTTCACATGAGACCCTGCAACACCCCTAACCGCTGCAGTGATAGACAGCCTATACCGTCTCCTTCCTGAACCACTGTAACACCGCTAACCAAAAGACAGCCTATAGGCCTACTGTCTCTTCCTGACCCTGTATGACCGCTAACAGCCACAACGATAGAGAGCCTAAACTGTCCTCTCCTGGACACCCTGTAACAACGCTACCCGCTACAACGACTGACAGCCTTTACTGTCCTCTTCATTACACCATGTAACACCGCTAACCACTACAATGAGAGACAGCCTGTACTGTCCTCTTCATGACACCATGTAACACTGCTAACCGTTACGACCATAGACATTCTAAACTGTCCTCTCCGTGACAACCTGTAACACCTCTGACCGAAAGACAGCCTATACTTTCCATTTCCTGACTCACTGTAACAACGCTAACCGCGACAGGACATCCTATACTGTCTTCCTCACTTCCCTGTGACACTGCTGACTGCTACAACAATAGACTATACGGTCCTCTTCCTGACCCTGTAACACTGCGACACCGATAGACAGCCTCTATTCTCCTCTCCCTGACCCACCGTAACGCCGCTAGCAGCGACACTGATTGACAGCCTATGCTGTCATCTTCCTGACCTTGTAACACCGGTCCACAATCGTTTGATCTACCATTATTTTACCATTATTTTTTCTTTGGACCATAAGACCACCAGAATCACACACAGTGCTCTGTAGCTGTGATTGACGGGGCATCGACCTTCCTACACGCTACCCTGAGCTTGCAGAACGCCAGGAAAGGGAGCATCCCATGATTTATCGGGGTCATCATTGAAGTGCTGCCAGAATCCTAACCAAGAATTTTCAGAATTGATGCCACTAAGATGGCCTGATCTGACCTTGAGTCTTGGTTACCATTGTGAAAGACTAATACATTGTGTGATTGCAAAAAATGTAATCACATACTGGTTTCTCTCAAAAGACGGACCCTGGTCACGTCCTCACAACATAAACATGACTGTTATGGGAGTGTAGACGAGGAAGACAACTGTCTGAACGGTTGTCTTCCTAATCTATCCTCCCAGTGTACAATCCCATGACGTTTAGTTTTATTTTGTGAGGACACGTCTGAAGAGAAACCTGGATCTAAATACTTTTTTGAGGGCACTTAATAATTGGCAGTGAGATTAGCATTATCCCTGTAGGATAGAAAACAATCAAAGGAAAGCAACCATGCTTTCAAAATCCTGATCCAGAGGTGCAAAAGAGCAGTTAAGGTGCAGTTTGAACATGATTGTCATATAGCTCAATGTGATGACAGAACTGACAGTATGCCAGTTCTAAATACTGTAGAGCTGTTCTATATAGAGATGTTTCATATAGAGCTATCAGTTTCCTTGATTCTTATGCTATCTGTTGAAATGTACAGAACATCAAGTACCATGTCCTAAACTCAGAGGCCTTGAGTTTTTCAGCGTCTGATATTCCTGAAACCGAAATCTTTCTGTAGCATTCATTTAACTTTGTTGAATGAATGGTGCCCGATGCGACATCCGTTACCCAAATGCGCAAAAAATAAACGGTACATTAGTCGCTGTGCAGCTGTGTTGACATTTAAATATTAATCTTATAATATATTGAACCTATTCAAAGAGCCATTAGGGGTTTCAATGTGTCAGGCAATGTCAATTTCAGTAAGGTTTCTCTATTTTACAAGGATTTACAAATGATTTTGCCAACCTTTTTGCACGACATCTGAGATGAATGGATTGGAGGAGGAAGGCACCTTCCCTCCAATCATTCTCACTTTTTCTCAATTCGGTCCATGACCTATCTCTCCATGACGCCAGCTCATGTTTACCCTTTTTGGTAACACTTTATAACAAGGTTTCATAATAAAAAGCATTAGCTAACCCTTTGTTAATATTTGTAAATTGTTACTAAAATATCTATTTGGCACAAGTTAATAGTTTTTTTTCACTGACCACAGAGTGTCGCTGGTTAGGGTTAGGGTTAAGGTCGTGTGTTCGGGTAAGCGCCACGTGTTATGGTTAGGGTTAGGGTAAGGGCTGTGTGTTAGGGTTGGGTTAGGGTTATGCAAACAACTAATATTTTTATAATACTTAATAATGAAAAAACGTAACTTCTGCCAAATAGATATTTTAGTAACAATTAACAAATATTAACAATGGGTTAGGTAATGACTAGTTTGCTATTTATTATGGCACCTTATTATAAAGTGTTACCCCCGTTTTTTATCATTCCTTGTCCAATCCCCTCTCCTTTGCCTTCACATTTATTTTGTGATCATCCATCTATTGTCTCCTAAAGTGTGGCCCCATTCCTACAAACGTGTCAGTTTAATAATAATAATAATAATAATACATTTAATTTAGAGGCGCCTTTCAAAACACCCAAGGTCACCTTACAGAGCATATAGTCATCATACAATTTTTTTTTTAAAAAACAAGACATTGTGGAAACAGATAAATAAATAAATAAATAAACATAAGCAATAAGAAATAAATAAAACAAAAACAAGACAAAACAAAACAAAAAAAACAATCAAAACAGTGATCAGTTAGACGTTGTGTGCGAGTTTGAACAGGTGAGTTTTGAGTTGTGACTTGAAGGTTGTAATGGTGTCTGACTGCTTTATGTGTGGGGGGAGGGAGTTCCAGAGCCTGGGTGCTGAACAGCTGAATGACCGGGCACCCATTGAAGTGAGTCGTGATGTGGGGATACATAGTAGTCCAGCAGAGGTTGAGCGGAGGGAGCGGGAGGGAGTGTATTCTTGGAGGAGGTCGCAGAGATAACTGGGGGCTAGGTTGTGGAGAGCTTTGTAGGTGAGGAGTAGGGTTTTGTATATTTTGTAATAGCGTACTGCTCTGTACGCTACTGTATGTGCGTGTGTGTGGCAGGGCGTGTGAGTTCACGTTTGTCCACAAGCTGGGTGTGTGTGTGTCGGCGTGCATGTGCGCCCGTGTGCGTGTTGGTGGGAGGAAAGGTCAAAGACATCAGTGGCTGGTGGAGCAGAATCCTACAGAGGTGGAGCCTTGTGGAACCCTGCTGAGAGCCTTTAGTGTTTCCTCATCTGCAATGTCAATCCAGCCATCGCGCTCTCTCTATCTCCAGCCTATTCCTCTCTCTTTAAGTGGCCTCTCTACGGCCAGCCCTTTCTCCCTCTCTCTTTAAGTGGCCTCTCTACCTCCAGCCTCTCTGTCTTCAACCGGTCGGCCGTCTATCTGCCGTCCCTGCTCTCTTCCTATGCCTCCAAAATGAAGAGGAAAGGACGTTTGATTGAAAACAAGAACAGGTTGCAGGACAAGCAAGGACAATGGAGGGGCTTGAATACTTGAGGAAATAAATATTCCTTAGTATTCCATATTTGTCAATAAAAGGAAACAAAGACAAAGATGTTTCATATCTCTCAACAGAGATAATCTGTTGATTCCACTTGATAAGACTAACTAAACCCCTCTTGGTGTTTTCTTCCCTGCAGCCTGCATACTATCTCAGCGTATTGTCTAGTTGCCAAGGTCCTTCCAAAACAATTGAAGCCGTTCTCTAATGATTATTATGTGTGAATAAGTGAATAAATAGCAACATTAATAGCTTGACTGGAGCAGGCCTTGTAAGCAGGTTGTTCTGACCTGAATGTGGAATGAGAGAGTAAAGACACATTCATTAAGGATGAACATGTGCACGGCAAAAGTATGGACGGACCCTCTTCGCCCCAGGAGATCTGCACGTGACCAGCGGTCAACCCCAGGTCCAACCTTCAACGCTCAGTTGTGGCTGCAGCACACTCAGGCTTGTGTAGGCCCAGTCTGGGCTCTAGCAGTGCAGAGTCATAGCAGAACTTCTGGGGGAGACGCACAGAGATTGGACTGGAAACTAAAACTGAAGCTAAAACTAAAAACAAGTGACAGAGTTCCCCCTTGTTTCCTGTTACATTACGGAGATGTTCAGCCGAAGAAAAGTAATTAGCGATAGTGAATAAGGCTCTCAGAAGGGGACTTTAATGTGTGTTTCTAAAATGGCCGGTCTACACTGTGTTGATTTGGAACATGGGATTCGTTCTTACAGACACTTCTTTTGATGTTTACGACTGCTGGCCTTGTTTTACGTGATTACACACTTAGAGTGTCCTGCCTCAGCAACATGTGTGATTTGTGAAACTAGGGTGTGTATTCAGAAGAGCCTGTAGGTAAAAAGAATATGGATTCAATCACAGATTGATTACTGTTGATCAAAATGACACCACTTACATATTCATGCCTATCCGTTGCAAATGCTGGACTAACTATTTGTCCCTCTCAAAGTGTTTTCTTGGCAGGTCTGTTTTGGCAGGCCTTTGTTGATCCCATGAAACCCCCGTACATTAAACCAGGGCAGGCGTGAAGTAAGGCCATTGCAGATGCTTAATGTAATGTGGCGATGGATATGCTTGCCTCAGTTGTACCAAGAGAATCCCATGTCAGGCTCATCGAAGAAGAAAAGGTTTTTAAGGGCGTACAATTAATACTGCTGGTTAGTAAATCCTAATTTTATGGTCGTTGAATTATACTGCAGTTTCATCATGAAATTTATTAAGCAAATATAATAAAAACCTCGGCAGTCATGGTCTGTTCCCATTCCCTCCCATATCAAATCCCTATTGAATATCTTTTATCAAAACCATAACATATAGGTTCATAATCTTTGACAAGAGAAAAGATGTGATAACAATACTGTTACAACCAACACATTCAACTGTTTATTCTTAAGAGAATATTTACTTCATATGGCAACTTTAATTTGTTTCCATTACGTCTACTACAATACCAAAAGCGTCTGCGATTGTTCACCACTCACAAGGGAAGACTTTAAGAAAGTAATAGAAAAGCCAAGCGGGTCTACAGAACACCTGCTTTCCCAGCCTCAGCCCAGCCTTCCTATCGTCTCGCATTGTGATTCCTCCCCTCAGCTCCCAGACAAGGTTGTCGGCAAACAACGCCCATACATGGCGTCAGCATCAACCAACCACGTTGTTTTAGTGCTGTTCGTAGTCTTCAAGCACAACTTGGTTTGTCACGTATTGGTGACAAACCAATCCCCCAGTCTCCCTCATCCTTAACCTGCCTCCCTTATCCATCAAGGAACACCCAGTGTTCCTTGATTATTGATGTTTATAATCCTTCCAAGCGTACAGAACGATTCTCCAACAAACCATCCAATAATATGCCTTACGCCTTTTTAAGTTTCCTTTTTAAGTTTCCTTAAGACTTTAAGATGATGGTAGGTGAAAACAACACCAGCATGGCTTGCTTTCGATCCTAATGTTGTCCATGTCCAAATATAACATATTAATATATTATATATATAATATATTAAATGTCCATTGTGAGAATATAACTGATACCTTGCCAAGTGGGTGGAAATGTCAACTTGCGAGGCGCTACACTTGGGATACTCCCTCAACTGTGTTACCAGGTAGGTGAAACAAATTTCACATGTGGGCAGATGCGTGCTTTGAGATGAGGGACCCACGGGGCTCAACGCCCACTGCCAAGTTTGCTGAGGCATCAAAGAGGCTATCACAGGAAGATGTTCCAGGTCAAGGTGCCCAGAGGAGTGTGCCAGATGAAAACGAATGCAATTAAATTTTGGTCCCTGACATTTGTGTGAAATGGCCAGCGGGTGGGAGAACTCATAAGCCACCCGGCTCTAAGTACCCTGAATATAGTGGCCCAAACACATCCGCTCAGGAGTTCACTCAATGTTAACTCAGCAGCGCACACACACACTCATATGCATAAACACATAAAATACATATATATAAACACACATCCATAAATATATATGTGTATATATATATATATATATATATATATATATATATATATATATATATATATACACACACAAATATTCTCCTCCATATTCACACATGCGCGAAGGAAATTATGTGGATTAAGTCATTTCTTTGGCTTTATCTTTCCATGTTTCTTTAGCTTCTGCCGTTAGCAACTGGCTTCAACAAGGGTTAACAGTTGTGAAATTTAATTAATCCTATGAACACACACACACACACACACACACACACACACACACACACACACACACACACACACACACACACACACACACACACACACACACACACATCTCAGTTTGTTGGTTGTTGTTATTGCTACACAACTAACATTGATGTAGAAGTTTGTTCTATGTTTAATTCATGATTTCATTAAATTATTTGATGAAATTATAGTAAACACACATTCAACAAGACTGCATTGCCTCAGCCCTACAGCTGGCTTCACGTGGTTTTCAAGGAAATTTCTGAATATCCATCTCTAATAAAGTCGTACCTACAGTCATGAATTGCAAGCAAGAAGAGAACAAAAAACCACCTGGCTGCTGCAATCTCCCACCGCTCACTTAGATATTTGAATACGTGCTCCTCTAGACAAACTGTGACAGGTGCAACAGTGCAAAATATGTGTTGTCATTCAAACTCACCAAAATGCATCCATCAACCTATTACGAGTTTGCATGAGTAATATATTGACAAGTGATTTGTGATTCTGTCCCCACATAACTTTGTGCACTACATTACTCTTCGTTTTAACAACATCAAGCCAGCGAGACGGGGGCTCTTTGCCTTGTTATGACAGTATGCAACTTGAGATTTCTCCACCTACACCCCCGTTCAGCTGTGAAATATGAGTGACACGAAATAAGGCCACTTTCTTGGATCATGACGGCTCATTCCTCACGACGCGGCTCCGAAGGCTTCCTTACCGGTGGTAGGCTGATTTTGTCGGCTGTCCACTGGGACCTTATTAACGATAACTAAACCACTCGGCAGGGCACACTAGAATGAACCCAACAAACACGCTCATAAAGCATTAACCTCCCTTTCAGAGCGCACCCCTCTGCATTAATAGGCAAACGCATAATGGGCGAGTTAGGACAGAACAACACGCGGACGCAGTATCACCAAGAGGTCCACAGGAGCTGACAAGTGCAGCCATGCGTTGGTTAACCGCCATCCGAGACTGAGGGATGGACAAAAGGCACAACTCTGTTTGGAGCGGCCAAAACTTACATACCAAAACACAAAACAACTTAACCTCAATTCTAAACAACTTGTCTCTTATTAATTTCACAACGCACATACAGATCAAACATATGAGCAACATTTTGGGACATTTGGGAGATGTCTGAATACTATCGTAATAGATAATAATACTCCAGTCTGAAGATTACAATAATTAGTGTCATAGAGCAACAGCTTTGGACATAGCAGATAGAAACTGAGACGTAAACATTGAGAGGATATTTGTATGGGGAGTGTTCTTCAAGTTTGATTGAGTTGTTTACTTATTTCCCAGATCAATTGAATGACAGTTCTGGCATTTACCAAAGACATCCATCTGTGTTCAAGAGAGCCACAGAAGGGAATATCTCCCTCTGGTATTGTCTTTGGAAACCTCAGACATCTGATGAAATATATTATATTGGCATGGCAATGTGCAAATATATTTACCCTATGAATTCCATCTTCATACAATGTAAAAAATAGGAATAGTAGTCAAAATAATAAAACAAATCGATTATAAGCCTCTGAAGTCTCTGAAGGTCCTTCAATAGATATTGAATTCAATGCTTGTACAATTGCATAATATAACTGCATTCTATTTATTATAAACGTATCTTAAGAAATCCTAAAAGCAAAGTTTTGTATGAACAATAACGGTGTACAACAAAATGATTTTGAATAATATTAGCATGAATAAAAAACATGTTATTAAAAATTTGGAACCAGTCCGTTATTTTGACATATGCATGGCAGCATATATTTCCCTTTTCAACCGTTTAACTGAGAGTGCTAATCCGTTAACAATATATTGTGGCTTAATGGTGTAGGATTAATTGTAAACATCCCTTAATAAATAATAAATAATAATAAACCCAAATAAATAATTTGGGTTTTGAGCAAATTTGTTCCTGGTTGTTCTGCTCTGCTGGGCTGCCATGAAGAGAGAGGCCCTGACATATTGAGAGTGTTTCGGGCAAACAAATAGGAAATAGGTACAATTAAATTATAAAATAGGTATAATTACATGATAAAAATCCTATTCTGTGGTCAGCATGCTGTTTGTGTTAAAGGGGACACATTATACCACCAGGTGTGAGTGTGATTAGCCTTACAAGGCGTTTCGAAAATCTGCCCCATATGACATCACTAGTGGGCGTGTCCACCTAGATCTTTGCTGGATAGATGAGCAACGTTTAGTTCAGTCCACTGGGTAGGCTGGTAGACTGATCGATCCAGCACAGATCTAGGTGGACACGCCCACTAGTGATGTCATATGGGGCAGATTTTTGAAACGGCTTGTAAGACTAATCACACTCACACCTGGTGGTATAATATGTCCCCTTTAAATTACTTGTTGTTCATTTCCAAAGTTGCTTGGATTCCTAAAAGTTTGATTAAATCATGGGCACGACCGCAGACTAGCAGCTGAGGGAAAACTGTGTTGAGAGACAGTAAATATTTAGAGACATATGCTATATATTATTATATGCTATAGCCATGGATGCAAGCAAACAAACTGGATCAAATGAGATTAGACTAGATTAGCCGACCTAAGAAGCTCTCTGACTGAATTTACACAGCATAGAGCCAAGAAGGATTTCACGACGGATGCCACATGACCTGGTTTATCATTTGCAAACGATAAATATATTGCCAACCTATACATTATCTGATTATCTGCGTTTGGCTCGTCTTGTGCTCACGTTTGTTCAGTGTCCTCAAGCTGACAACACAATGAGCCTTTTGTCTGTGTAGGAGGAAGTGGGCAAAGACAACTCCCATTTTACCGTTGTTAGTATTGTTTAAAAAAAGATTTAACCTCTGTAAGGCCTTAACCATTTAACCCACATCATTACATTTTTTCCTCTCCAAATTCCGATCGATGTGGCATACGTTCATTGAAAGAGATGGATAAGAAATGTGCAATTTAATACAACTGTCTTCTCATGATGTATGAGTCCTGATATTTCTTGGCAAAAATAACTTCTAACCCACTGGAGGTCGTTCATTATAGTGGGATAACATGTGTGGATCTGAACCCCTTTCATTTTACACTCAGACCACACTGATTAGAATTTCAGATTATACACAAACTATTGATGGCAAACCCAACCCAAATGGAAGCTAACATTTCAAATGAACGGCTGACCTTGAGGACATCAGTGCATCTTAAAATGAGCAGTAGAGTAGAAGGGAGAGCCAAAGAAGTGAGACCAGAGTTGGGGGGAAAGACGGAAGCAACAGATTCCAAAATACAGGCCTTTGCAGAATAAGGACCATTATGTTTGTGCAAATGGAATGTGGCATGGGAGAAATCCTTACATGTTGCATTTATCAGAGACATGCAGAGTTCATCTGCGTGTGTTCGAGTGGGAGAGGTTGAAGGAGGAACCGGTGAGCTTAAAAAGTGGGTGTGTTCTCCACAGAGAGTTTGATAAGAGACTTTTCTAAAGTACTTGGGCTTCTGGCACAGAGGCCGATGGATTCTGCAGATTCTTAAGGGCAGTTGACAAAATCCTTGCCCTCACAGAGATGTACTGGAAAGAAGATTAGAAAAACAATAACTTTTGGGTTATTGAGGTCTGAATTGTGAGCATTCGCTTCAGCTTACACGTAGGAGTAATAACCCAGAGCAGTTCCAGCTGTCTCTACCCACCACAAAGCTTTGATAAATGGGGAAAGGGTGGATTGGGTGTGTCTGCAATAGACTCACAATTTTTTAATAGACCTTCCAATACCAGACACGCTAGTATTGGAGTGTATTTGGTAAATGATATACCGAACACGAAAAACATGCTGCTAGGTTAGCCAACAGCATACAGAAGGTGCATTTCTTTATTAAACAGGAGAACTCAGGAGGCTCAATAGCAGCAGACAGGTCTGGCCGGTTCCTCTGATTCTGCCTGCTCCAACAGTAAGCTAACTCTTATTTGACGGAGTCAGAGGAGCTAGTTCTCATTCCCCTAAACGTTGCCCGTGGGCTGCACCTCCTTCAGATGCCAACACTGTTGTTCTGACAATCGTTTCCTCCTCAATTCAGTGGCAATCAGCTAAAGTGGGAACAGGCAGAGCGGGAGTCCTGCCACATGGTCTGGATTAGCCTCAATGTCATGTTGTGATAAATGTCACCCTTCTCGATTCCCTTAAACTTAATTGTTTCAATGGTGTTAATTAGTTCTTGTCTGTTTTCAACGTTGGCGTGTTTGTGTTTTCTGTTTCCCTTCGAATTCCCAGGTGGATTCAAGTTGCTACTGCACTTGAATCTTAAAGCCCTATTTTTCTTTGCTTTGAAACCTGCCTACTGGGGTGGAAGTTAATGAGCAAAAGTAGGACAGATTGCCATGGGGACAAATAGATAAACTATACACAGAGAGGAAAGTGGTGGAGGTAAGAAAGAAGTTTAGATGAGGGGTTAATGATTCCATTAAAAGCAACAAGAAGTTGAAATGCCTGCTAGGAACAGAGGATTAGATGGTAACAAGGTGAATAACAATGGAACATGGAAAAAAAACGGTGTTTCTAAACATATAAACATGTTCATGTGCAATGAGACCAAAGACCAAATCTATCAAACCAACATACTTGATTGAAACACATTTTACATTATTGCAAGTTCTTTGAGTTGATATAGGGACTTATTTAATAACATATCTGCATATCAAGAATATTCTCCTTGTGTTTTGTGAATAAATAAATAATACATTCAAAGAGCGGTTTACCTTCGAGTTGTACTCCCATTCTTTCTATAGTCAGCAGTGGCGGTTCCACGTCCAGCTACGGCCCGGTTGAGACTCTGTTGTCTCATAGACCTACGGACTTCCGTGAGGGTATTCAATCCGTCTGTGCACGGCACCTTCTCAACAAGCAGGTGTGCATGCAGCCAAAGGCGAAGCCAGTATGCCTATTCCCCACCCAATGATATGATAAGTTATAGGAAACCGCTTTGCAGCGCAGATGATTATTACTTTTTTAAGTGCTCGTGGTCGCCCCGGACGGCTGCCCGGGGCGACCCTGATAGTCAGAGGAAACACCAGTAGAAACACCACTTTTGCCCTTTTGTCTTCTGTAGGGTCGCAATGCACATGAGACGGACCCTGCGAAGAGGAATGGTTCTGAGGAATAGAAGATGAGAGAGGAGTGAGGCCGTCAGAGGAGAGAGGGCGAGAGAGGGAGGGTGAAGATAACGGCAAAATCGTGCGGAGATACGAGAGGCCCTTGAGGGACGGCGAGGGCAGCGCAGAGCTGAGGGGATGAATCCTGTCGCACAAACAGAAAGCAGCACTAGCATTGGTTAAGAAAGGAGGCGGTGGTACAGGAACAGGGTCTCAAGGGCGTGTGAGAGGAGGTAGAGGGACCCAAAGAGAGGCCGTTACAGGAGAGCAAAGTCGTGTTGGGATGCCCAACATGTCACGCGGAGGTGAGGGACCCTCTCTATCCCATTATTGAAACAAGGGTGATGGGAGACAAGGGGGGGTAGATACGACCTAACAGGTCCTATCTAGGGTATAATCTTAGAATATGTTTATAGTTGCATGATTACAACTTTGTACTGAGCCTAAAGCATAAAGAAATGATGGGTGAATGAAGGGTGATGAGTGGGAGGAAAATCAGGTTGTGGAAATATAATAAATAACATATTTCCACAAAAAGAAAAGAATAAGAAGGAAACCATAAAAACCTTAAGTCCAATCAATTATAAATACTCCTTGTTCTTAATACAATTATTACATATTAAGATTTCTTGTACCAAGCTTAATTTAGGCTATTTATATTGATTAGACGTTTAGCGGCTGCTTTTATCCAAAGTGACTTACAGATTAGTGCTGCATGTAGTTAAAAAAAAGTAAAACTACTGGATAGAGTGCAGCGAAGCCCTAGGAATCAGCAAAACAAGGTAAGCTTTTCTTGATTTGTTCATAAGTGGTGGTGCAAAAATCTCACAGTAGATATAACATTTCAACTTGCTGAAGAGGGCGGTCTCATAATATCATCCGTTCTATAAAATATTCTAATCTAGAGCACTCCGGGAGCTCCGGCGGGGGGTCCTGGAGCTCTATCTCTCTGTATAATATAATATATAATATAACGGCCAAAAGCTGTGTGCGCCTCCGGATGACATCATGAATCTTCACGACTGCGTCGGGTTCTCGGACGTCTCCGGTCCTTCCACATTAATCTGAAGTCCAGATGGAAACACGACATGGAGGAGAAAGGGATTGTTGCAATATTATATTATAAAGATATCTATATATTATATCATCTTATATTATTTAGATATAGAGCTCCTGGACTCACGCCGGAGTTCCCGAAGGTTTCTAGATTAGAATATTTTATCGAACGGGTGATATTATGTATCCTAAACGACTGCGTAGTTTTTTCTGACGTCTCCACAACACGTAGATACCAGCCATGGTTGAGAATGAATTGGCGTTCACAAGAGGAAGCCTCTCTCAAACTCAGGCGGCCACGAGAACAAGCAACAAAATCATTTTTTTGGTGCGAACGCAGCATCACAACATCGGTGGAGATTCAAGAGTGAAATGATTTTGAGCGGCAGAAGCTACCACCTCTTCTGTCAGCCAATCAGGAACTGAGGAATCAAACTCACTTCCGTTTCAGTCAAACTCTCTCACACACACTACTATACTCTCTCTCTCACACACACAATACTATTCTCTCTCACACACACTACTATATTTTCTTGCATAAACAACTATACTCTCTCACATACACTACCATTCTCTCTCACATACACGACTATACTCTCTCACATACACAGCTATACACTCTCATACATACATGTAAAAGGAGTATAAAAGTGTGTGTGTGTGTGTGTATGAGTATAGTGGTGTATATGCGAGATTATTATAGTGTGTGTAAGACCAAGTATGAATTCTGTCCCAGGCGGCCCCTCATAGTTTAGTGTGAGCGCATGCACAGGTGTTTGTGTGTGCATTCTCGAGTAAATCAAAGGGCAGGTGGAATAGAATTTCACCTGTCTCTTTATCAGCTAAAATAAGATAATGGTTTTCTTTTCCTTGGGCGACGGCGTCCAAAACACTTTGAAGCCTTTGTGTTAACTGCACTCACACCAATTAATGTACTTTATTCTAACTATGTCTTGTCGCAAAGTTGCTCCAAGAACAATAAACTGACACAGAAGAGGGAAATCCAATTTAAAAAGTTGATGAGTGGGATCTTTTTAATATGTTTAACTGGATTGATTCATGGTTGCTGCAAGGGTTTATTCTTTCATTTTGATTTTGAATTAAATTGTATTTAGCTGACTTCCAAATGTTTATTTCAAAAGGCAGGCTGGCAAACACACAGACACCTACAAAAAACACACACACACACACACACACAAAGACATGTACCACCTGTATCTAAAATTGTACCATTACCGCTGCATGTTGACATATCTGAGAAGCTACTAAACAATGCTGACGCACACGCGACTGCACACACTCAGAGAGTGGAATCTAATCCCGTGGAAAGCTTTTCCAACGGGCCGTAACCGTTACCCGATGGCTTTCCTCACTTGTCAGGTTTTTGTCGCATTAACTGGCTACAAAAGACGTTGATACCTGTTAACAGTGGCGGTTTTAGGCACGGGCGAACCAGGCAGCCGCCCGGGGCGCCATCTCTGTGGGGGGCGCCAAATCACATGGGGTGCGCCACGAGCGGTTAAAAAAAACCGCTCGTGGCGCACCCCCCTTGGAGGAAGTCTTGCCCGGGGCGTAACTGGACGTAAAACCGCCACTGCCTGTTTAATTAGTTTTGCAGCATGCCTGCCAGGTTCACTGTGTGTGTGAGTGTGTGTGTTTGTTTACATAGCGTAGCATATACCGCATCAGTATGTGCTTAAGATTTCAAAGGGCTTGATGACAAACAGGAAGGCGGACAGAAAAATGGAGAATATGCTACAAAAAATGATCTTGAAGCTGATTTGATTGCTCCTTAAAATGCTGCTTCAAATGACTGCTAGATGAAAATTAAGTCACCAAACGTACAGTTTAGTCACTGCACTTCCATGTGTCTTTTGTGATCACAGGTGTTGAGTAGATTTCCTACACGTGAAAAATGAAGGTTACAAGAAAGTCGGAGGAGGAATAATGAAGGGTAGGAAAAAGGTAGAGGTACCTCATCAGTTAGGAAAATTAATGCGAGGCATTATCACCATAAAAGAGAAACTCTTTGTAGCGTTGGATGAGAGCCGAGTAGAAAGACAAAAACAGATTAAATGGAATGTTTGCCGGAGGTTTGCGAACTGGTTTGAGAGGAACATCTTTACTAACTAGAACATTTCCTGCAGAAAATGCAGTGAGTCCTAGTAGTGCAAAGTGAGGTTGAGAACATGTTTTAGCAAAGCCAAATGGTTTGAGACGTAAAGAAATGTTAAATGGCTTAAATCAAGCGAAGGGATTGGAACAGAGACTAAATGGAGTAAACAATGTTATCATGCCCACCATTTGGTCGGAAAGAAAAAAGTTAAGAGTTGAAGAAATAGCTAATGTGATAAAGTTTGAACACATTTGAGATAAAATAAAGCATTCTTTTCATCATTCATCATCATTCATCATTGTCCGATATATAGAAAATCATATTTCCAATCAATTTATCATTTTAGCGCAAGTGTAACAATAAATAACGTTACTGTTTAAGCTTGACATTGTGTTTCTAGGTTAAAGGACAAATCCTGTGTAAAATGGATTTGGGATACGTTTGGTATGATAACGAGTTGGAATTTCGTTTTTGGAGCAAAAAAGGACGTATAGCCGCATTCGACGGGTGAACTACTGATGGCATTGTGTGTATAAAGTGTCCTTTTCAATAAACAATCTGTACACTTACAAAGTTATCAAGGCCTTGTTTTATATGTTAAGACCCTTATTATACTACAAAAGAAGTGTCGGGCTACTTCAAGCCTTTTAAGTGGTTTAAAATAACGATTTAGTTTTTACCATAACACATGCCCCCATCGTTCGAAGTTTATAGCGTTTTGGTAGAATTGGCTAAAAACAGCCAACTTAAGAATGTGTGTATATGCGCTTTTTTGCTCCCAAACGAACATTCCAACTCGTTATCATACTAAACATATCCCAGATCCATTTTACACCGGATTTCTCCTCTAAATGTTGACGTTGTTTAGGCTATGCGATGTCCGAAATGGATAGTTTTGTGATACACACAAGAGTGGCTATCATAAAAGCTGTGATACTCTCTAACCAAAGCTCGAGCGAATGATGTCATCATGCTCCAGCCTCAAAGGAAGACCAACTGAAAATATACGAAGCGGGTAAGAAATTAAACTGTTTGAAATTGATGAAGTTTTTCGATCTCATATCCAACTGTGCCCAGGCATTTCGAAACGGTAAGTATGTATCTTAATATACCTAATTAAGTTCCATCCATACCTAACTTGAGATGTGACCTTTTGAAAATAGAAACGACACAAATGAACAATGTATGAGCAGTAAAAAACGTAAGAAAAAAAGGAAGAAAAAAAAGAAATAGAGACGTAAAGAAAGAAAGGAAGAGAAAAAAATCAGAAAATCCAAAACGAAAAAAAGAAAAGACAGGAAAGTGAAAATGTACGAAGGAATGGTAGCAAAAAGGATCTTAAGGATTAGCGGGAAAGGAATACAAAGTCTTCTTAACTGCTTATGAAACTGCATGAAACACACATTGTTCTGTGAGGTTGTGTGATCTTCTGTGTGTAACGACACTGCATGGAACACACATTGTTTTCTGCGGTTATGTTGTGTGTGTGTGTGTGTGTGTGTGTGTGTGTGTGTGTGTGTGTGTGTGTGTGTGTGTGTGTGTGTGTGAGACACTGCGTCTTTCTGTGTGCGACGCTAAGAGGAAGATTTTGTGAGTGTTTAATTGACGGAGGTCCAGGATCATTGGATTATTTAAAAAGACTGATACAGTGAGTAGACGACCAGAGGGGGAGAGAGGTGGAAATATACCTTTCCCGGGTGAATCATCTTATTTTCTTTCCCGTTGGAGTGCTCCTATTTTGTGAGTTCTTCTGCTTGTATACACATATAGTCCACATTTTGGATCCAACATTATCTCAGTTTTCTTTGTTTTATTGTAGCCTGATGTTTGCTTCTGGTTTCTTACTAGATACTGTTCACGGTTAGCTTCATAGTCATATGCATTGTTGTCCATCAGATATTAAAACCAACTAAATTTTCTCTAGTCAGCAGAACTCCCTTAAAACAACTTCAGACGTTTTAATACCTCTTCCTCGAATAAACATAAAAACAAGTGTCCTTGAAACAAGTTATTGTACAAAAGTGAACACAGGACAGTCATGAGGTTATATAGCCCACATCATAGTGAGTTTGGTGACTAAAGCGACATAACAGCTCAGAAGTCACCGTTGTTGTAGCTTTTATTGGTGATGCTCATGCAAAAAATGTGTTGGTCATTCAACAAACAGGTCGATTTTAAGCTTCTTGCTCAATGATGGTGAAAGGTCATTAATTGAGTGAGTCACACTACCAACGCATAAGTGTAACTACAGTATGTATCAAGACGTATGTTTCTTATACAGAGGGTAGAAATTATTGCAAGGTTGTCTCACTGAGAAGGCCTAAATCTTGCAAGCTAGACTCTGAACAACATTCAGTCGACCAATCAGTGAGCCAGTGCGGTAGATGACGACGATAATGTGCAGTGCCCTTTGAGATTTCTTATAAAAAAGTCTTTACTCGAATGAAAAGCGGTAGCGGTAACCTTCGCTAATGGTGTTTACTTTTGAAATACCGCACCTGGGATCTGACTGGCAGAAGCTAATCCAATCAGCTACAAAGTTAGGTTGATGACGTCCCTCGATAAATACTGTGCACGACAGACTTTCAAGACCTAATGAGCGAAACGAATACGGTCTGGCTGTGCAATGCTACTGGTTAGCTGGCTGCAACGAGAACCCTGACAGCTGGGGAGAGGGTGGAAACAAACCCAAAAGGTGTCAGCAATTACACCAGGACTGTGCACAGTTCACAAGGTGCTGGGGCCTGCTGTGTGTATCCACGTTTCTCGGAAGAGAAGAGACATACTGATGATAAGATTAGAACAATTAGGAGTCTGGAGATGTAAGAGTGACTATTGATCTCAAGTGAATCTAAAGCCTGGTTTTGAAGCATGAAATAGCTAGATCAGCAAATCAGGCTTTGTGTTGCCCATTTATACAGAAGTTTACCTACACATTCAAAGCTGTTCTTAAAGTGCAATCCCGGCGAAAATTTAACCCTGGGTCTTTGTTTTGGCATGTATACCCAGCAAATAAGCCCTCCAAATACTTTTTTCATTGAAAATCGAGTGAAGAGTTTGCCCGGCGCAATGTTTGGCTTCCCTGTTATTGGTTAGGGGCACAGCAAACGCACTCTATAACCACTAATATTGCTCAAAATAGCCCCAAACCTCTGCAGTAGCATGATTTGGGTCCCTACACATAAAACAGAGCATCAACAACTTAGTTGGCGTACTGGGAGTTTATTAAAAAATAATATTTTCAAAGTCTGTGCCTTACCAGTAGGTCCATGTTTCCAGGAAGTTGTGTGGACTTGTGTGGACTTGTGTGGTTGTATTGTGTGTTGTGTGTTGTGTGTACTTCCTGGGAATGTCAACCTACCGGACCTAACCAATAACATGGAAGCCAAACTTATTATCTAAATACAACTTATTACCGCTGTATCAGCTGTTCTTTCCCAAATAATTTAACCAACGTTATAATTTACCCTAAAACGAGATTTTGCTTTGGAAGGCTGGGATATAGCCTACTTTGCTCGAGTTTATAACTGTTATTATTATTATTATTTTAACGCATGGCATAGCCTACTCCCCCTCCAGAGAACACCTTACTCCCATCCTCCGTCAACTTCATTGGCTTCCATTGAAACAACGCATCGATTTCAAGATCCTCCTCATCACCTAAAAAGCGCTAAACAACTTTGCACCCTCGTACAACAGGTCTCCTCCATCGCCACTCCCCCACTCGCCGCCTACGCTCCGCTGATGCCAACCTTCTCACCTCCATCACCAAGACCAAGTATCGCACCCCTGGGGACAGAGCCTTCGCCATCGCCGCCCCTACCCTCTGGAACTCCCTCCCTCTGGCCATCCGAAACTCTGATACACTCTGTTCCTTCAAAAGTCAACTTAAAACCTATCTCTTCAGGACCACCTACAACGTTTGACAAATCATCCTCCGCCATCTTCCACTCTCTCCCGCTCTCTTGATGTGTTGCCTATTGTGGTGTTGTTTATTTTTTCTCTTTTGTTTGAGTGTCTGTAGGTGTCTGTTTGCATTCCTTTCTTATTTGTAAAGCGTCTTTTAGTATTTTGAAAAGTGCTTTAAAAAACGGATCAATTATTATCTTTATTATTACTACGGTGTTCATTCATGCAGTACCTATGGAAAAAATGGTGCAGTTCCGACCTGCCATGGTACGTCAAAATAAAAACACCAACTGCGCAATCCGCTAGTGCACTTAGACCAGGTATTTGTCGGACAGTTGCGCAACTGCTTTATCGATCTGTAAGATAGCACCATGTATCATTTGCGCCGGAACACGCCTCTGCTTTTCGCCGACACGCCTCTCAGGGCGCAAATTAGTGGCGCAGGTTTGCTGCGGGGGGGAAATCGGCTTTGTGCCGGGTGCAAACTAGCAAAGATACATGCGTCGGTGTAGAAAGTCAATCACGCTGGATGCAAGATAGGGCCCTTAGTCTTGCTAATAAACATACAGTCTTCTTTACATTGAGATACAACTGTGAGTCAGCAAGCCATGTATGTACATGAAGATAAAAAAGCAACTGCCTTGATTTTTCGTCTTTGACTGATTCAATTATAAATATTTTTTTAATGCCAAATGAAAACATTGTTATAAAAATCAATCGTTATCTGGCCTACTAAAGGCAAAGAGGCTTTGTATGACGAAGAGGAGAAAATATGTGGGTGTTGTTCAAAGGGAAGGCCTATTTTTTGACAAATAGGCCGTCTTTATAGGATTGACTATATATGTTCTGTGATGGACTTCTAAGGTAAGCAAATACAACAGGCAAAATATTCCCTGTGTTTATTTTGTATGATACACATTTTCCAAAGCACTGTATCTTAGCAACACTCACGTCCCTCTGCAACGGCACGATAGGAATTCAGTTCCCACTTAACAATGTTTCCATCAGTAAACATTAATATCAAAGAGTTACTTTAATCTTAGGCCTTTTCCCCACTGGGCAGCGCTTTTGCTTTTTAATGTGAGGGCGGATTTCTACGTTTTCTGGAGCCCTAAATACATAAAAAATGCATGTATCCCTACATTCATGCATTTAAACCAAATACAATTAAATCTCTAATTATCTGTGGTATTGAAGATTTTTTTTTATCTTTCGCCATTCAATTGGGACACCATTATGTTTTTTGCTCCTCTGTATACGTCGCCTGCAAATGTTAATGAGGACGGGTGCAGGGGCTGTTCTGAACACGTGTCCATTATCGTGTTCGGCTGGACACCCTGACTGGCTGTAGAGATAAAGGAGTCCTGCACACGGCTGACGGGCTCACCCTCTGCACCTGCTCGCCCTGAGCTACACCTCCATGTTTTCTAAAGATGTTCTCTGAACTGGATGGGGCCAAGCTGCACCCGAAAGAGCAAAGAGAAAAAAGGGTTTTGAAATCCTAAAGTATCTCGCCTACTAACTCGGAGGGTCTCTACTGGTGCTTGGCCCGAACCCCATCCATGTGCACTTGGACAATTTAAGACATGAGTTGATGATAGGGTTGATTGAAAGCAAGGTCCGGTTTGATTTTTTTAAGAGGTATAATTGCAGCATTTTGAACCTTAGATTAAAAAAATTGCTATCTTGTTAAATCAAAAAAATAGGCCAGTATATATTTTTTGTATGTTATATGTTTTTTACTGAACTAGGTATTATTATATACAACCTAGGAACTATTGAAAGTAAATCCTACTCTGCAGTAGGATTCGTTCTAGGGGGGAGGGCGATGGAGGGGAAGGATCTCTCACCGCAACAACAGTGGGGGGCAAGAGCGATGGATGAGATTGAGATTAGCACTAGGGCTGTAAATAGGACGTCTCTCGGGTTGTGGGGTTACCAGAAAAAACACTAGAGATAACCTGTAGGGAGGAGTTGTGTTGATGGATGAACCTGGGGGGCTGGTATATGTTGAAGAATAAAAAGCTTTCACTCCTCAGAGATCCTTTGTAATTATAAAACGTCTTTGAAACTATATAAAACATAATGAGAAACTTAACTGAAGCCTACATCTAGTAAAGCTCAAGGCTGTTCGTTCCACACATATTCAACAAGAATGCCAGTCAACACCAAATATTGGGCTACCACGAGCCAAAATATCCTTCGATGAAATTACCATGCGAGCGTGAGCCAAATACACCGCCAAAGTACTGAGTCATGGAGAACCAAAGGGTGTGTGGAAGTACTGTGCAGATGGACGCTGCTGGCAGCTGTGATGCTTTCCATTGTGGACAAGTTCTTCTTTGGGTTCTGTCGTAGATGCCATCGCAGTGGGAGGTTCTCCCAGGAATCATGTGCGTCAGTGCTTGAGTGGCTCTTTGTTTCTCATCTAATATTAGCTTAAACTTTCAGCCTGAAAATATGAAATGGGACACGACTGCACAATGGTTCCAATTTAAAACACAAACCACATTGGCAGGTAAAACTAATTAATAATGAATTTAGCAGTAGGAATGTGATTAAGGGATTTGTTAAAATATAAGAATCTAATAAGGGAATGAGTAATGCAAGGAATAGGGAGAATTGATCTGCCTGATGCATATTGTTACATACACAGGCTGACACAAATTGGATGTCACCAGATGAATGCAATGACATTGAAAACAGCTATGATTCAGGGGATATAGTGCTCAAATAGTGTTTGACACACCTTTTAGGGCTCATTACTGGTCTGTATCTATCTGTTGATAGTGCACTAAATAGTGAATGAGTGATTTTGCACGCAGCATGTATTAACAATGTATTAACATATCCAGGTTGAGTCAGGGTTTCGGGGTTCAGCTCCTCTGGACAGCCACGCCATATCTGTCAGGATGGCGGGCATAACCGGTCCACCAACAACACTACTTCCATGGAGGCTAGGGAGGCTGGCACTCTGCATCGGCATTTGTAGGATCTATTGAAGAGGAGCCTGCCAAAGGAACGAGTGAACGAGTGAACGGGCTGGCGTCCTCGAATCACTGGTCCCACTGGTTGTTGGAAACGGGGAAGAAATGACCTTCCATGGCCTCTGCAAGAGGCTATGGTGCTAGTGTCACTCGAATGAGTTCATCGTACACATGCTAAGTAGTTGCATGCTGAGACGGTACAAACACACATTAATGGCATAAAACCTCATATTATAACCTCATATTTAATTCAACTGAAAGGCAACGGCCTCTCACACGGTGCTTCTTGCCCCCTCCTCCCTCTCTCCCTCACCCTCCTCGCTCTCATAGTGTACACAATATTCCTGTACACAGTGTACCTTCATCCAATTATGTTTTCCCAATACAGGACACGCAAACACAAATAAAACATTCACATATAAAAAAGAACATTCACCCACATATATTCCAGCTGACATACATCATATATATTACATATATATATATATATATATATATATATATATATATATATATATATATATATATATATATATATATATATATATATATATATATATATATGACATATCGCACACACAGTACCTTTAAATCCATCATCCTTGTTTTGCTCTTAGAAATCAGAAATGCAATGGATCACCAGGGAAAGAACCAAGATCCTGTACAATGCACCACAATTCATGCATTATGATTTAGGTGCCTGTCTAGAAATGCCTTCAATATGGTATTAATGTAATTTGATCCATTCATCAGATCACTGGAATTTGAAGTGAAATTTAATTAATGTATTTGACTTTGAAAGTTAAAGAGAGCAGATTCACTTTCATCTGTTTATACGCCAGATTAACCCACAGAGGTCCCACATGATATTAATAATCACAGACCTCCAATAATAGAACAATCACTGATAAGGGAAGTCTAACGTATGACTAGTACTGCAAGCCCTGCATTCTTGAGAAGCCCTCACATTTAGTTGTAGATTTAAAAATAAATTACTCTCATGGAACTTTATTACAAAATACAAAGAATTTTCTGTTCAGAGTACAAATATTCAAGTTAACTGAACTTAGATACCAAAAATGAACATTATATTGTAATAAATATCTATATTCATACTAAATTCTTCATCAATTGTGGTCCCATCTATGAGAATATGTTTTTATGATAACACATAAAGAAATGTTAGACATGTTCTGGCTTCTCAGGTAGGGACCATAGACCAGAGCTTTTTCCAGAAGCGTTTATTATTCTATATTTACATTATTAATATTTCCGAGTTAAAAAATATAGGATTACGTTGTTTAAATGACACATTCATATATTACTTTAAGCCTGTTCGATACGAAATGCACAAACGCAAAAGTTGACATCAACCACTTTATAACAACGCTCTTTTTGTGCGCAATCTCCCCTCCGTGTGTTTTTTCTGTGAACATCGTCATGATGACAGCTTGCTCGGCTGCAGTAAAACAAGTTCTCTCCGCGTCTCTCCGTCCCCATCATGCTCACAATCCATAATCAATCCCAGTGCGTGATTGATGGTGGCTTTTAAAAGCTGCCATGAGTGTGCACTTTTTCAACTTAACCTATCACAGTTTGAAGTAATCCAGCGTTTTGGAGCCAAACCTGAACCGAGTTCCACGTTGTGCTAAGTCAGGTGTTAATGTTCAGTTTGGAGTTTCTCTCGCCTACTTCAAGGAAAAAGTCCCTGCACTTTATAATATGCTAATGAGACGTTTTCATTGCTTACAAATGTATTGCAATTGTCCCTTCAAGGCTTAAATTGATGCACTTCCATCAATGTGTTGTCATCTGTGTGTTTAAATGTTTCATTTTATTTACTGTCATATATTTTATACTATGTTTTATGTAAATGTAATTGTGCCATATTTTATGTATGTGTCTGCTGTATTGCACACACACACACACACACACACACACACACACACACACACACACACACACACACACACACACACACACACACACACACACACACACACACACACACAGTGTGACAGTGGGGTTTATGGTTACAACTATAGTCACACATGATAGTTGGTTCCATATTGGACCAGCTGCCATAGTTCTAACTTCTCATATCCACGGGTTCATAACTTTAAAACAAGCCTCAGATCACATCTACATTAGTGCAAAATACACAATAGTGAGAATAGCCTACATCCTGGGTGTGTGGACGGGAGCAGGCATTTCCCAGAGGCTAAAGCAACTATTTCTTTATTGTTGGCCAATGGCAAGGCGACTGTGGAAGGAAAAGGTTGTGATCTATTGCCCCTTAACGCACATAAAACGCTGGCCTGTGAAGTATAATTGTATATAACAGCTTGGATGCTGATGCTGCAAGTCTGCATTGGCTCACTATATTAGATTAATGTTTGATTTATTAAACGACTAGAGCATTATTCTTCCTTTATATATATGTGGCAGAGTAGTATCTGCGGTATATAAAACCAGGGTGTGTGTGTGTGCGTGTGCGTGTGCGTGTGCGTGTGCGTGCGTGCGTGCGTGCGTGCGTGCGTGTGTGTGTGAGAGTGTCTTATGAAGACAAAAAGTACTGCATGTGTGTGTGTAAAATATGGTGTTTCATGTTAAAGGGAAGCTAGATGATGTTCCCGAGGTGGGCGCAGAATACATTACATTATGGCTGTCGCCTGTGTTTCTTCACAAGCCTGTCTGTGCAAGATAACAACGCATACCTCACTAATGAGGGCATGCATGAAAGCATGTAGCTATGCGCTTTGGAAAGAAGGGAAAGTCTCAGTCAGCCTATGAATCTCACACAAGTCACAAAGGCTGCTTCAGGTAGTTATTTTGCTTTGGTTGATTATTCTTTTTTTGTAACATCTTCAACATCAATGTCATGTTATTAGAAAGTGAGAGGCAGACAAAGAGATCATAAGTAAATGGAAAGAGAAAGGAACTGAAGGTGAGGCACAGGGAAGTAAAGCTAATACAAGCAAAGGTGGCGTCAAAAGAGAAGGGTATGAGCAAAGAAGAAGGCAACAGTAAGGTAAATTAAGCATGCAACATTTCCAGTATATTCAAAGCAACCCTAGATGTAAGACCTAATGTCCTCTGCTTTTTCCTTTAAGACTGTTTCCCAAGAATGCATTATCAGTAAAATTCTTAGATTAATCTGGAATGGTGCATAGCCAAGCTGTGGGACCAACGAAGCATCTTTAATGTCTGTTATGGTTCCCAACCATTGAACATCCACCGTTTTTGCGTCCATTGTGTTTTCTCGTTTTGAGTGATGGCCGCTGTATACTGCATTTTCTAATCATTTGAAAGGATGCTTGGTAAGGGTGAGCTACTGTTTGGCTTCTTACCCATGTTCCCCTTGATTAGATTGTTGAATAAATGTGTTTTTTTGGTTCAAGCTAGATGTATTTTTTTCATGGACAAAGCAGGGCTTGTTATGACCTTTCGATCATCAAGATGTACATATTTGCTCAACCAGATTCTTTGCCTTGAACTCTGTGTTAATAATAAAGTCCTTATCTCAAGTGGTTCCTGCTTGGTGTTGTTTTTCCACTTTATTTCTTGGTTACAAGCATATTTCCTTCCTATCCCTAAGCATCTTAATTGTTTTAACAAAAAACCTTCACATCAATAAGTCACTTACAGAAAGAAAATGTGCCTTTTGAATTATGGAGATAAAAGATGTGCCACCTTAAGATGACCAAACTCGGGAGGCTTCAACTCCTTGGCTAACAGCAGCTAATAACGAGAGTTGGCAACTTCCACCCAGCAGATTGCAGCCTCTGAAATCAGCACTAATGATTTGCATTTCCTGACCATGATGCAGGATGTGCTAAATGAAGGCAACGTCATCCTAGAATATTTTAAACATTCAGCCTTTGACAGAAAGGGCAAGCAAGCACCTTTCTGTGCGAATGGTGAACAGATGTGACGCAAAACTCCCACTGGCCATCCTCTTGGAATGCGAGAAAGCATTTTACGAAGTTAAGTGTCCCCATTCGGATTTGGGCTAAAACGTGAAAAATGAGAGTATCAACAACTTAATGATGGCGCACAATTGTCAACGGTTACATTGAATGCAGGAAGGCTGCCATCTGAGTCCGCCTGCTTTCCACTAGCCATATAGTGTGCGCTAAATATTTGTGTATGTCCAATATGGGACTTAGCTACCATCGGCAACATATACAATATGTATCTATTTGGTAATAGGTTGCAATATACAATTAACATTTTGGAAAAGGAAACACATTATGACTTCCTCCTTTTGATCCCAAACTCTTTCTGCATTCCCAAGCTTTTGGCTTTATTAAAATAAATGTTACAAACACCTTATCACAGGGATACATACGGCGGATGGTTTAGTGCCCTCTGTAAGGGAGAGATACGGGGGGGTCTGGCTCCCGGGATCGGACTAGAGAACAGGTAGCTGAGACACCACAGGAGCTGGGCCCGCGAGGGACGGGGAGTTGGACAAAGAGACGACAGCGGGCCGCCATTGTTGTGCGTGTTCATAACAGACGTGATGTGGATTTATTGAATGAGTGGTGCGCCTCAGGCTGCAGAACAGGAACCTGTTAAAGGCCATTGCCTGTGTACTCCTTCAGGCTTTAAAATATATATCATACGAAACAGACAATGACAGAAGCGGTTCAAAAAAGAACAAAGTTTGAACTCAATTTTGCCAGAATGGGATATGACGGAATGAAGTATCTACCCCCTGTATCAATTAGGAAATAGCTATTTTTTTGGAGGAAATGTATAAACCCACAGGAGCACTTTAACATGAGTTATACTTACATAAGTTATATAGTGGCAGTCAGGTTTTGCACACACACACACACTGACACACAGACACAGACACACACACACACACACACACACACACACACACACACACACACACACACACACACACACACACACACACACACACACACACACACACACACAAACACAACTGTAGAATATGCTTGAGACACGTACCATTCTAATAATACCTGTGTCTACCAACAGAAATTATTTTCTGTTTGGAATATGCATACATTCAAGGCCCATAGATGGAATTTAATTAAACTTTAAGTCACATTAAAATAAACCTTCCATCATACAACTTGTGTGGTCGATTTTTGTCTGTTTTAGTCTCAGCAACTAGTTATACTGTGTATTTGCATGTAATTACACTATCTTTTGTTTCATTCTGAACATATTAGTTGTGTTGCAAATGAGACAATTTTTTCTATACTGAATCTTTATATATATATATATATATATATACACTGCAGGTGTACGTTCAGGATCTGTATGATTCATGACCATGATGCGTGCGCCCGGTGAATGCCAGTTATAGCCATCGGCCAGCTTGCTGCTCGTTGACATTTGACAAGGAAGATGAGAAGGAAATGTGATTGACAGGAAGGCCGAAAACAGCCATATGATGGGTATTAAACCCCAAAACAAAGTAAACCATGAAAATATCACCCCTTCCACATCGACCTGAGAATAAACAACATGACAGCAAGCAAGGAAGCACTCAAGGTTAATTCAATCTTTCAGGAGGCATGCCATTCAGTGTTGGTGGACGACCTATGAACTTTACAGGGCTTAAATGGATCCCCATCAAACAGGTGTCATCACAGACTGTTTGGAACAAGGGGGCCTTCAGAAACCAATGGTATAGCTTTAACATTGGGGCCACAAGTGTAACCTGGGCAGAGCTTATATTCATGCCACTTTTTCATCTGTTTTATCCATACATCTTTCACATCTGGGGGCAACTTGAGTACCCCGAGATACTCTGGTGCAAATTGGTTGCAGGGCCGAAATCATAGTCTCACACCCCATCTGAGGGGTAGTGACAGCCCGGTCACCCTACCAGATTTAACTGGTTCAAACGTAGGATAACAAACAACATCATTACACTCCCATGCCGAACAGGACTATGGTTATGTTTTCAGGAGACGCTTTCATGTAATATCAATTGAATCAATTGGCTTGAATAAGTTCTACATTGTATGTGTTCATTTATATTATTATATAGCACTATACAATAAGAAATAGTTCTGATTAAACATCCGTGGTTTGAACATGTGATCACAATGAAACATGTATATTTCTTTCTTGGCATTCGGTCTTTGGGAAACAAAGGAAGAATTTAATTTCTTATTGTGCACATGACAATAAATACTTAGAATTGAATTGAACATTGCTAAAAATATTGGCAATCAGAAATGTGCTCGAAGCAGAATTCTGAACCCGGGTTTTGAAAAAGGGTGCATATGTCTGTAACTGCACTAATGGCAAAGTGGAATTAGAGGAAAAGCAAGGCAAACATGCCCAATGAAAAGGATTTCCGGGTATGACACTTAAATAATAATTTATTTGGTTTGATGGAGCAATATCATGGGAAGAAACAGCCCCAACCACAGCATCCAACAGCCAGAGAATCATGTACATGTTTCTTATAGGGAACCTCTCACTTTGTGAGCACAACATAAAAATACTTAAGTCTGATATTAACAAGTTAAAAGAGAGAAACCATTAAGGATTGGCAATGGCATGAGAGGCCCAGTTAATTTGCATAAACTGTAGGGGAAGTGGACGTGTCTATGGAAGGCAGGTTATTGATATATAAGAGAAGGGTTGGCATGGTCGCAGTGTCAGACATCTTGGCTACAGTGGCAATACAAATGCTAACCAACATTCCACTGGCTTAGTAAATAAACTAGTACTGAGGTAAAGAAGGTGAAATAAGAATAAATTTTTTCCTAACCCTTACCCTGCCCCTTAACCCTTTTAATTTTCACTTTAATATGCCAATTATTAGTTGCATTAAATTAAATACAAGTATAAATAATTGATGGCCTTGGTTTTTCTTTGCCAGAAAGGGGAACAGATGTTCTGTGATGCGAATCAAGAAAGACTGATTAACGGTAAAACATAATTCCGTTCTGAACCAAAGTCTGTGTTTTGTGTGAGATCAACGCAGAGGTCACGAGCTCACGTGATTATTTAGTGAACGTTCCCAGACGCGACTTTATCCCCTCATTATCTCTGGGCCCCCTCCCACTCATCTAACCCACTGCTCTGCATCCCAAAACGAACAACTGTGCTGCTGCTTCTTGCTTTTCTCCCTTCACTTTGATGCGGCTTTAGCATAAGTCGTGTTGTTTACCCCGCACTGACACAGCCATTACCGGGGAGTGTCTGTGCGTTATTGGCTGGTTAGGTCACGGAAAATAGCATCCTGTTTAAAAATACCTTTAACCAGTTGTAGGAAATGTGTATCAGAGTAGTAGGGGGGGGGGGGGGGGGAACAAAAGCATTTAAACATTCATTACGTCTGCATCATGATCATGAGCCTGGAGGCCGTCCTTGTCAGTGTGAACTCACAATCTCTTTTTCCAGAAATGACTATGTAAACAACAATCAGAAAATGAGTTCCAGTAGAGGACATAAAATACAGGTCGCCGCTAGAAAAAAACGTTCTGGCATTTTCTGAAGCAACGTGCGGGAACATTAACATAAGCAGATGAATAAGATCTGCGATAAGTGCAGTTATTGCATGGATGGACTGTGTGACGTCTGTGACCAGGGTGGTCTCCAAGCTAAATGATCACTGGTAATATGCACGTAAAAATAAAATACGTCCCTGTTTTCATATTTCTTCCTTAGAATGTATACACTGTATGTTTCAATGTGTGTTATCAAGATAAAATGCTTAAGTTGCTTATGAAAACACCAACACTAAGTCACACAAAACAAAACCAAAGGCTTGTCCACAAATATGGCTATGCTGCTTTTAATTCTTATGTCTCAGCATGATGTTTCATTATCACAGCCAGGGAAAACCCTATTGTATCAGTCCAATGTTTCAGGCCTCAATAACGAGGTGGTGAGCAGAAAAAATGAGTAATACTCAAAGACCACAGCAGCAACACTGAAATAATTGTCATTTCTCACAGTCAGTCTTTAATCAGAACTCTAAAGCTGCCATCATTAAAACCGAGCCCAAGAGAAGTCATCCTTGACTCATCATACTCTTTTTTTTTTAGGAAAATATGCATTAATAAATGTAGGCCCCCCGGGATTCAATTAGGCTCCGACCTTTTTGAAAGGATTTTTTGCCTTGTGTCCGAGCTGCATGTTGGTCCATATTTTATACGGACAATGGCAAGCAATTATTGGCCGACATGATAATACAACACCTCTGTGAACCATCGACATTGTTGCGAAGCATCAACACAGGCCATCAAAGCCACATGCCAGATGGGACCTGTAGTTCTATTATAAATCAGGTCTCTCTCAAAAGACGCAGGGCTGTATACTGTGTTGTGACGGCACGACAAGCCTAGATTTGTCTATGTTATGATCACTTTCTTTTAAGCCTTCCACCTTACTGAAAGGTTCATTTCTTTTTGGGAAACTTAACAATAGACTGTGTGGTCTGGGAGTGACGGAGGTTTACCGCCTGATGGCCTTCTGCAATTATAGGTCAAGACACGACTGGAGTTGTTGGTCAAGACGAGACAGGACCAGACTCCTGACAAGGGTCAAGCCAGGTCCTTGGAACTCTTTTGTGATAGCAGCAGTCTGGCCTGGTTCAACCTTGTAACCCCTTCACTCTGCAATACGTATGTGACCATAACCAGGTTATAGTACACACAGTAATTAACCTAGTAACCCATTGGTAATTACAGCAGAGGCATTATTCTACAACGATACATATCAAATGTTACATGAAGCAGAACAACTTATTAAAAGGCTGGGGAATGAATTAAGACACAGGCTTGTGTATTTAACAACATTGTCTACAGGAAGGGTTAAGCAGGGGTCGGTATTAACCAGCACTGCAAACAAAGCTGAATGTGCATAACTTAAAACCAACGATCAAAGTTATAGTTAGATAAAATATTTTAACCTCATTGGTTGTCTGCCAACAACTATTGCAAGGGGAAAGTTCTTCCCCAGGCTCCAATGTTTACTATTTATTTTCAATGGAGCTGCAATCACCCATGACATATATTTGTATGTCTTTGGTAAACCAGGGGATGACACAACTATAAACTTTATTGAAAGGTTATTTCTGTGCATTGGCTTTTTGACTGAAATCCGTGAGGCACATGTTCCAAACATCAAATATATGCCCTGAACGCTGACAAGCAAACCAAATGGTTGGGATTGTTTACTTGACCCGTTCCATCCCTACTAAACACAGAAGGGAACTCCAGCAACGTGACCCTGTAGCCTACCCCACCAAGGGCAGCAACGTCCGTTGCAATGTGGCCCAGCACTGCCCTCCCCGCCAGGGACGTGCACAGGAATTTTGAGGGGCAGTTGCTCTGACCTGAAATAAGGGCACGGTCCTAGCATGGTCCTCTCATATATGGTGATCAGCACTTAGGCCTACCTGCCCTATGTGCCTCCTCCTGGTCCACATTTTCCGAGTGTCTGGAGGCTTGTGACTGCTGCTAATTATGAAAAATTGCCATTAGTAGGCTAAAATATGAGTCTGATTAATTTATCAATTAGCCTACACAGTATAATTTTTTATCACTATGCAAAGTCTCTGTCCCACCTGCTGTTTGGCTTTTTCGTAGCCAACCCTGTAGTGATGTGCTCCTCTTTGATGCCTCCTTTAGTTGTCTCTCTTTCTCCTGAATCCTCCTCTTTTCACTGGGCATTTCGGCTTCACTTAACAATAACAAACAATACCCAAAATAGTGATAAGATTTAGGCATGAACCATTTTGAATGAAAGAATTCATGTGATGCATTAGCCAACTTCCATCATTTATTCTTCTTGTTAAAACGAAATGTTAGAAACTAACTATCAGCAGACATGTAGCTTAGTTTGGCTACCAAGAAATGTGTAGACTATGTGATAACGGGCTGCTTGTCTGCAAGCTAGCTAGCTGTCTGATTATTTGGGCTAAACTTTACGTGGCAAACTGAGCCTGGATTTATGAAGATTGTAATTCATTTCATAAAACGTGATGATGATTGTTTGTTTGTTATACATCTCAAATTCACCTTTTCCGACAACATCAAGGCAGTCGTTTCACAGGTGCTGGTGTTCCGGTCGCGTGCAGCGCTGCAGCGCAAACAGGGAAGGGCGGCAGAGGGGAGGCGGCAAAAGCGGCTGTTGCCGCGCGGCAGAGTTTGCCCTCCCCCTACTGACTTTCACTCTCAGTGCCCGAACGGAATTGAATGAGGCTACGCTTACTTTATGAAATGTTTCGAGTGGCGATTTTTTTTTATCTAGGCCTACATGAAATTCTGCATCCATTAAAAAAATGGATCATCAAAAAAAAAAAAAATTCCTCGGAAGGGCAACGTGAGTCGAGGAGGGCATATGTGCAGTTGCCCAAGCAACCTGAGCAACCCCCCTCTGCACGTCCCTGCTCCCCGCCACCATCTCTCTGTCTGACGGATCAGAATGGACCTGTAGCTTCCTGATGTAGGGCACTGTATTCACCTTAGATACTTTGCAGGAAACCTGGACTAGGTTCCTCAAGGAGCAGTGAGCTAAAGAAGCGGCTAGGACTTATCTTTTATAGCAAAATAAACAACAGCAGCAATTGTTTTTCCGTTATCACCCTTTTCACACAAAGGTCAATCGTGTAACCAAAATACATTACCAAACACACCCCCATATCTTTTGGTTATTTGTGTTTTGTTCTCCCGTCGTGTTGAAAACTTATCAGAGCCATGTTTGTGAGGTAGCAAAATAAAAGTCTTCATCTACACGTTTTTTATTTATTTTACAATTGTATCGAAGATCTCAGCTTATCTGTACTCCAGAAGATGACGTGATTCAGTGAAGATCTGTCATTGTCTGTCGTTGCTCGTGCCTCAGCAGACACTCTTCTGATGCAATCAATCAGGGAGAGAGAGAGAGAGAGAGAGAGAGAGAGAGAGAGAGAGAGAGAGAGAGAGAGAGAGAGAGAGAGAGAGAGAGAGAGAGAGAGAGAGAGAGAGAGAGAGAGAGAGAGAGAGAGAGAGAGAGAGAGAGAGAGAGAGAGAGAGAGAGAGAGAGAGAGAGAGAGAGAGGGTTAATGATTGATCAGAGTCTTCCAGATAGAAGTAGCATTGCATAAAACCATCAACTTCAAAAAAGGATGGGGGGAACTCCTCTGGTGAATGCTTTAAAACACAAGTGATGGCATCCTTTGCATTTGAGGGAGAGCAGGCGTAGGGAGAGGGAGATAGAAAGAGTGAAAGTAGACATGATGAAGGATTGATCAGATGATCTGTGTTTTCCACACAATATAGCGTTGAAAAAACTGTGAACTCAATGGGTCAAAAAGGATTTGGATGTGTCCTTAAATACCAACTAACTGAGGGCAATGTGTGTAAGCCCCAAAATAAACGATTGGCCGATTTACATGTTTTTTGAGCCCGAACGTAGTCCTGACTAAATTATAATTATGTTGTCGGCCCACCAGGATCACACCGGGTCGGCCAGATGTCTCGCCCCGCATGTCAGAGACCCCAGACACCACAGAAAGGTGTGATGATCAATCCGTCCTAGTAGCCGTACAGCCAGAATGTCACAAGGAAGGTCTCACCGGTTGTGGATAAGTAAATTTGATTGGGAACCGCGAGGTGTCCTAACAGAATGGCCCAATATAAAGTAGCTAAAAAGCATTTTTATAGAAACGCTACGATCTAATGAAGGACAAAAACACAGCCAAAAAGAACCTTGCCAACAAGTGTCGTTGTTTTATACAAACGTTTTTTTTCATCACGAACGAGATATGGATATGCCATTGGAAGGACAATCTGTTGATTAAAGACAGTCGCACGAAGCATCACCCTGATTTATGGAAGTGTGGTAACCTCGGCCAAATAATGGAAAATCATATCAACCTTTAATCAAACACATCCCCTGAATAAACCGGATGTGACCTACAAGCATATGCTTATGTTAATCACCCTAATGAGATGATTTGTTGAAATGTAAAATGAAACATGTTAACAATAGTATGACCTTAAAACGTTCATTATTTGACCATCAAATGTGACCCTTGCAGGTTTTGGGGTCTTAGCAGTTTATTGCCTCTTGTTAAAGTAAACTGTAAAGGAAATACGTTATTACATTATGTTCATGGTGGAATAAGCTTTTGTTGTGGAACTTTAGAAATATAGAAGTATAGTTGTGGGACATAGAGAGCACTTTGATATCCATTGTCTACTGTATCTACCACCACTAATAAAACAATGCATACAGTTGAAGAAAAAGTCTTAGCTTGCATTTCCGAGTTCTTTACAGGAAACAAACAAAAATTGAATCAACAACAAAAAAGGAAGAAAAAACAGAAAGACTTTACTTGGGCCGTGTGGAACAAGAAGAAAACTCACCAGCAGAATCATAGCCAGCCCTGACAAACTGCACTAAAGGATGTTCCTTTTGACCACTCAAGCCATTGTACTTCAAAATGTACCAAACTCAAAAGTGCAATGTACTTAAAAACCTAGCTAGAGATAAAGGAGACCACAGCCACATCTGCGGCTAGTTAGTGGATGCTATATCGTAGCACAACATTCAATTATATTACATTTATTTAGCTGACGTTGTTATCCAAAATAGTAATGCACATTCAAGTATGTTTGCTTCAATAAGACTTCATGCAGCCCTTGATGAATACAATCAACAAAGTGATGGCTTCTCTCACTTGACAGAGCTGAATGATAAACGCAAGACAAATGTTCACCTATAGAGCAAACCTAAAGATAGCGGCACTGAAATTTCACTCTGCTGCCAGAGTCTGTCGTCGAGAGGGAAAATGATGATGGATAATGGCTTAAAAGTTGGGCTCTAATTATTGCTAAATGTTTCTAATAGTGTGTGGGCAATGTTTAGCTTGTTCTGTGATGTCTAATCACTATAGTGACAGGCGGCTATGTTTTACTGTTGTTTTCTGCACTGTGGCAAATGTGTGTAAGCCCACTCAACAAGGAACAGCTTATGTATGTTCAAACTCCGTCAATACTTCCTTGTAAGAACCATTGTGCGTAAGCATGAGACAGTAATAGAACCGTACCCAAATAAACAAATTGCCCAACGGAATCAAAAAGAGGTTGGTTTTCGGCACCTTTTTAAAATGAACCATCTATTGCATACCTTGCATGAGGCCTGGGTATCTTGCTCAAATCTATGCTAACGCCTGTTCACAAAACAACTAAATAATCAACTCCTTCCATTTGATGACAGAAAAGGACAATAAGTGGGTATGCCGAAGATCTTGGGGTAAATGGAGGAGCTATATATTTTGGCACTTCTGTTTCTTTCAACTTTTTATTCATATCTCTACACAACCAGTTGAATGACACTTTATGTTTTTAAAATGACAGGGTTTACAAGGAGAGGCGACTACATAAATATAGAATGGACGCTCAGTATTCAGCAGCATCTCCCCTGACAATGCATGCTTCTAGCGGGCATGAAATAAACTTGAACTTTTTCATTTTGTTATTTTGTCATAATATATAATTATATGATATGGGGTGTTTACAAATATGTGCAGCTACACATTGCAAATGACTGTACAAAGAGAAAAGGAAAATAATATTCACATAAAAGAAATTAATAAGGATGTGTGAATAAAAAGATGTGTTTGATATCTAGGGTTATAAAATCTATTTTTTTATGTGTTGAGTTGGGCAAACTTGTTTCAAAGGACAGCACTTCTCCATTCTCTCAGATTCCCCATTAAATATGAACCCCTTTATCCTACCTTTGAACCCTGTCCAAAGTAATCTATTATTAAAATGCACTATGCCACATCAGTATCCAAATGTCTGCATCCATGTTTGTTTAATTATACTTCTGTCGCTCTCTTTGTGACTATGGGGTTGTTCTTTTCCTGTCTGTGTTCTTGTCTTGATCTTCGCATCCCATTAGGGTTACTCATTATATTCATCCTTGGCTGCCGCATGACTGATGGTAAAGACGGAGTCTCAAGCTCCACTGTGTCGCAATTACAACATCCAGTTTTTATTGCAAAGCCATCCGAAATGTCTTTGCACTACAAAATGGTGATGGTGTTCCATTTGAATTGACGGAGCAATAGCCATTCAAAAAGAATTGCCTTTGACATTGAATGCATACTGTTAAAAACATTTTGGTCTTTTCAGAGTCATGTTAATTTTATGGTGAGGTTTTTATCATTTCAATTTCAAAAATTAAGGGTAAGGGTAAGTTATTTTCGTATGCCACAGGATGTTTCATGAATATGAATGCCATTGAAAATCAGACCTCGACTTCCCACCAGTATATTATGCTACTGCAAATGTTGAACCAAACTCTTGATACCATTTTAACTGCACTCAGGCCAAGCAATTTGCTATAAACTCGACGGTTTTCAGCAGATCATTTTTATCTTGGCATTCGTTTTGCTAAGTTCTCTTAAAACCCCCATTAATATTTCAATGTAATGTATTGTATTGAATGTATTCATGGTTATCAATGATAGTTATTTTGGAAGGAGGGTGTGCAGTGTCTCCAACACTCTTTGCTTGGGCGACCCATATGCTTTCGTACTTGGAAAAGATCTGGAACTCTGCTCTGAAGATCCCCGCCTTTAATATATTGACCAGAGACTGGTCACTGTATCACCCACGTTTGCGCGTGCTCTGTGTGTGAGCTGCAGGCTGCTTGGCACATGCACACTGACCAACTTGTCAGAATAACTTGTCCAACAGGCCCGCTATTATATAGTATATACGTTCATCTTACAAGAGCATGGTCATGTTCATTCAGTGAATAAAACTCAGTCACAAGAATTAGTCAAATCCAGAACCTTAACACTGCACACATTTATGTCATGCAGTGACATCACTGTATTGCCTGCACCTCAAATTTGTGCTTCTGCCAAGTTATTACACTGAACAGTCATATCAATTACAGTTACTTTGATATAGGCCTAATTCAAATTCAGGCTAACAATGCACCATTAATGGAATTGTGTGGTGGGTTATAGGTTACCTAAGAATGTTTTTCCTTTCAGCGTTTCTTCTCTCACAATGAGGACCTTACTTTGTGTTTGCCAGCCACCACACAGGAAATTGAACATCATAGAAAATTGTGTAGATCTGCAAAAAACGGTATTGTTGGGGGGTGGGGGGTGGGGGTGGTCTATCCAAGTTATCAACGACGAGTACTAGTCAATGAGAGGCAGGGTCATGAGGGTGGGTCATGACTTCGCCTTCCGTCTAGCTACACCTCCGGGCCGCGGGGAGAACACGCACACTGTAAGCAACCTGTTTAATCGAATTAATAACGTTGCTGATAAGGTTAGATTTTCTACTTAAAGAGCTATTGAATACACTGTTTTAGCTTGAATTTGAACACTGAGATTTAAAAAAGAAAATGCGTTTTGGATTGAAAGTTTTAGGAAGGTGGTTATTATCCCCATGGTTAAGAGAGACCGACGAAACGTGATATTTTTGTCGGACCGTTGTTGTGTATGATTGTCATAATGACCGAAGTTGTGCGTCAATTTTTTTTGTTGTGCGGCAAATTTGCCGCACAACATAGATAGGCTACATGCTATAAGTATCCAAAAAGCTCCACTTTCTCTCGGACGCCTCAGGCAGCCGCTGCCCGGACGGAGCGCCACGTCCTCACACGGTAGCCTGCTCGTTGGACACAAACAGAGTGAGATATAATGGTGTTCATATAGTTATATCGTTAATTAGCTGTTGTAAACGGGTCAAAGACGTGACGTCTACATTTTCAGTCCAACTGTATTCTTTTGAAATTGAAAAATTATTCAAATACATAAATATATACCATTTTTACAGCAATAGTTAAGAAAGCACAGCAGCGGCTATACTTTCTCCGCACACTCAGGAAAGTCAATCTCTCACAACAGCACCTAAGGTCCTTCTATCGCTGCTCCATCGAGAGTGTGCTCACCTACGGAATCCTGTCGTGGTACGGTAGCAGTTCTGCTGCAGACAGGAAGTCACTGCAGAGGATTATTAAAACCGCCCAAAACATCATCAACCAACAGCTACCTACCATGGACACCATCTTCAACTCCCGATACTTGCAGAAGACACACAACATTATGAAAGACTCATACCACCCTGCCAACTATCTGTTTGAACTGCTGCCCTCAGGGAAACGTTACAGGTCCATCAGAACACGCACCACAAGATTCATAAACAGTTTCTATCCCAAAGCAGTCACCATACTTAACTCTGACCTGAAAATAAATCCACTAGTTCCGATAGTATTAAACCGTGACGTCCACATGTAATGCAATGCTCAGCACTTTACTTTTTTACTATTTTTTCGGCATACAATGGCACTAAGTTAACGGTATAGTGTACAACGACATGAATGTAGTGAGTGAACGAAATGTTGAATGTATTTTCTTTATTTATTTATTAGTGTTTCCCCTACCATTGTTCAGGCCTGGCGGGCCGCCAGGCCAACGAGCGCCCCCGCCAGGCCAACAACAGGCCAAAAAATAAATAAAAATAATAATAATAATAAAAAATGCGGTGTCGCGCGTGCGCAGATTATGCCCCATCATAACGGACAATCTGACAGCATTAAGTTATATCATCATTAGTATGGCAATGTCACACTAAATTTGTACCGGCTGCCAAATTTGTACCGGGCGCGTCATCAATACGTAATCCATTCCAAACCTGCCAGGCAACAGATCTCTCTCTTTCGTGTATCGTCTTCATATGTCCAACTTCGTGTCGTGTAGCCACTCCCTCGTCTCAGGTCCCACTTGGAAGAGGCCCTCCTCTGAGGGTGGTCTATGCCGGGGACAGGTGGTGATGATGTGGTCGGCAGTCTGCTCAGGCTCCCCGCACTCACACGCTGCACTGTCTGTTAGGCCCCACTTCTTCATGGACGCTTTGAAGCAGCCAACCCCTGTGCGAAGGCGGTTCAGGAGGGTCCATTGCCGGCGAGGTAGATCTTCTCCCTTAACGCCACCTCCAGGATCCTGGATGTAATGGTGTAGGCGTGTCTGTCCTGCTGACTCCCACTCCTGCTTCCATGCCGCTGCCAGCCAGGCTTTGGTTGTCAAATCCTCCGGGATGGAAATAAGCATCTCTTGTGCGGCCTGATTGTATGGGTGGCGGGACTTGAGTCTGCTTGGAGGTGTTGCCATGGTGGTGGTTTCATGGAGGAGGTGCCAGCTGTGTTCCTGGGCTTTCCTTGCCAGGGCGAGGGTAGCGGCCTCTCGCCGTAGGCCGGCTGGCGCTATTCCTGCTAGGACTGGCAGGTAGAACACGGGGGTGGGTTTCAGGCAGCCACTTATGATCCGGAGGGCATTGTTGATGGCCGTATCGACCTTCTTGGCATGTGGGCTTCTACTCCAGGTTGGGGCACAGTACTCAGCTGCAGAGAATACGAGGGCTTGTGTGGAGATACGTAGAACCTTGGCCGAGGCCCCCCAGGTTGTACCAGCTAGGCGCCGGATGAGTGAGACCCTTGCTGTTACTTTAGCCCTCACTTCATCCAAATGCTGTTTGTAGGACAGTGTCCTGTCCAAGCGTACGCCCAGGTACTTTGGGGCCTGCTGGAACTCCAGGGGTTTGTTGTCCACTGAGATCTCCAGCTCCCTTCTTGCTTCCCTGTTGCAGAGGTGGAATGCTGCTGATACAGTCTTTCCCTTACTGAGCTGCAGTCGCCAGCTTCGAAGGTAGGCAGCCAGGACGTCCATGTCCTGATTGAGACCCTCTTCAACCGCCTTCCATGTGGGCCGGTGTAGCATGATGGCTAGATCATCCGCGTATCCGCACCTTCTAGATGTCGTCACCGGTAGGTCAAAGATGTAGATGTTGAAGAGCATCGGTGAGAGGACAGACCCTTGTGGGACCCCGTTTCTCAGCCTCCTGAGCCTGCTGCGCTGGCCGTCACTGGTCTGGAGAATTAAGCTGCGGACAGCGTCTCCATGATGAAGTTGACCATATGACGGTCCGGGATTGTTCTCAGCAGCTTCAGGTGGAGTCCGCGGTGCCAGACGGTGTCGTAAGCAGCAGTCAGATCCAGTAGATGATCAGATGATTAGAACCTTTCGAATGACGTGAAAGGTTCACGAACATTCGCGAACCTTCTATCTAGCGATCCGTTATCTGTATTGTGCTATTTCGTCCTTGACCTGCTTTAAACACTCAGTTTACTTGCTAAATTTGATTAAACAATGAAATACAATACAAATATAAAGTAAAAACAAGTGTTATCTAGCGATCCGTTTTCTGTATTATGTTATTTCGTCTTTGGCAACATGAGCGCAAATGTTTTTTGAAACCCGCTTTAAACACTCAGTTTACTAGCTAAATTTGATTACAAATATAAAGTAAAAACAAGTGTTATCTAGCGATCCGTTAACTGTACTATGTTATTTCGTCTTTGGCAACATGAGCGCGAATGTTTTTTGAAACCTGCCCGGCAACGGACGACACGATCATCTGTTGCAGGCAGGTTTGGAATGGATTACATATGGATGACGCGCCCGGTACAAATTTGGCAGCCGGTACAAATTTAGTGTGACAGCACCACCAAAATTTGTACTGTAAATAAAATTAGTTTATTGTTAATAACGTGTTTATTGAATCATTATCAACTTGTGATGGCTAAGCAAGTGTTTTACATGGAAATAACCAAGAAATACTCATCCCGTGAAAAATGTATATCAAATCACACTATCATCTCTTACCACCGGGCCTAAAAAAAATTCTAGGGGAAACACTGTATTATTTATTATGTTACCTTTTTAAATGAGACCAGTACGTGCATAGACATCTTATAGATAGACGGAGCATCGAATGCTACCGCCTACTGGCGCTGACGAGACGCGGGGCCGCCATCATGGAGTGGTCATCCGCTCCACTCAGTGTAATCCGTTTGGCTGGAGCAATGAACTGTCAGCGCATTTAATTAATCATACCTCACTGAATACCACTGATTTTCATGCGGTTTTTTGTCATACGTGTAGCTATGATAAAGGCCACATGGTTTGGCGTGTTTTATTATTCGATACTAATTATACCAATAGCACGGTAATGTTAAATCTTGCTTGTGAAAAGTAATCCCCCGATTCCTATTATGGATTGTCCGCCGATTTGAGCAGGAATACGCTGAACAACAGCCCGGCATCCTGTTTCTGCTGCTGTTTCTGCTCCCGGTTGACCACTCCAAGATGGCGGCCGTATTTCTCGCGTCCCAGCAGCCAATGCTCCGTCTATCTATAAGATGTCTATGAGTACGTGAGTGCACTGAATTTCGTTGTGCTTCTGTCCAATGACAAATAAATATATCCTATTGTAGAACTTCCCAGTAAGTGTTACTGTTACTTTATATATATATTGGAAGTGATAGATGTTATAATTACGTTCTAGGGTATTTGAGGAAATAAGTACCAACATTTACCACCTTATTCCAAATGCAGGCATATTTTATGTTGTATTTTATATATGTTATAACTTATAATTATACCAGGTTACAGGCTTGTTTATTGTCCTTCCTGATCTCCATACTGTGTGTATGTGTATGCGCGATTAGTCCCAGTGCGCAGGTGGCCACGCCTTTAGGTCGCATTTTATACAGTTGATGGTCAGGACTAGTACGCCTTGCCGGTGAGTGATTATAAACTAGCATGCTAGTAACTGAAATCAAGAATTAATGTCACGGGAATGTTTGTTTAATTTCATTGGTTAATTCTGGGTTTTGTGTTTGTTTTTTCGTTGCAGGTTTACAACCTATTTATCTGTCTAACTAACAGTTATTTTCAACTTGAGAGGCTAGCGTAGCTTGGTAGTCAGGCTACGTAGTGCGTGGGTGCTTATTGTTTGTGTGAGTGCAATAAAAGTCCATAAAGTTACTCGAGTTGTATCCGCCGTACTTATCCTGAAACCGTTCCAGTGGGGAGTTTATTGAGCTATAGTATGTAGCTTAGTGAAAACTGGACAGTTGTAAACCGTCGTCGGAGCCGTGCCGGAGATTGCACGGGCCCCGAGCGGAGGAGCCATCGTTGATGACCGGAACCGGGAGCGGAGACCCGGAGTCAGTAATGCCACTATAACGGAGGAGCCGAAGCCAAGAGCTAACGGTAACGGGGCCGTTAAAGGGCTGAAGAACTTCCACAACCGTGAGTAAGGCTGTGTGGATGATATTAAAGCCGCAGAAGGAATAAAGTGACTTTGTTAACAACGCCGCTACCAGCCATAGCAACTGGGGAAAGACGCCTGTCGTTCGCGGGAAGACGCCTGTGTCGTTCGCGGGAAGACGCCTGTGTCGTTTGCGGACGAGTCGTTCGTTTTGAACGAATCTTTTGGACGAGTCGTTCGTTTCGAACGAATCTTTTGGACAAGTCGTTCGTTTCGAACAAATCTTTTGGACGAGTCCTTTAAGGCGAGACACGGCAGGTGAATACGATTTTTTTTTTAACTTAGAGATATCTTTATGAAACTTTACCGGTTGATTAGCCACATGATTAGAAGAAGAAAATCCATTTAAAGTTTTCTGTAATTGTATGTTAAGATATGCTAATTAGGCTATATCTAATAAAATATGCGCAAATATGCATACATTTTGAAACGAAGAATCGGACCATTGGAAAAAGCCAGGCTCAAAATTATTTTTTCATGTTATTGCTATATTAAATAGAAAAATATTTACAAAGGGGATTATGGATATCTCCTTTCGTTATCCAGTTAATCTGAAAATACTGCCAATGCCTTAAAAAAATGTATTGCCGCCCTATTTTTATGCATAAAATGTCATGTAAATCAGGCCAAGAATGATATATCAACAAATCCCACTGTAAAAATCTTCATATAATAGCTGAGAATAAGATTCTAAAGTTTGGTGCATGTAGGTGCTACAGAAGTGGAGATTCCTTGCTTGGCGTGTGAGGAAAAACCTATTTTGAGAATACAGCCTTTAAAGATTCTTATGGCAAAAGCCAACCAAGCTTGAGAGCATACCACGTGATACAATCAAACCAATCGTCCGGTCGGAAATCGAGTCCAGCCAATCAGATATCACTTTTATGTTGTGCAGCAGATCGAGTGCTTTCCAATGATACCACGGAACACATATGACAGAGACCGGCTGTAAGAAACGGTGCGTAATAAAGCAAACGTTTGGTGAATCTTCTGTAAAATTCAAAGGTGCAAGTTGACAAACTATAATAAAACAAACACCTAAATCTTTCGTTTTGACATTTTTTTTTCTTTTGTGCAAAACATTACGGGCCCTATTTTAACAGTCTGAAACGCAAGTGGGAAGCGCAAAGCGCAAGTAGCTTTGTGGGCGGTTCTACGGCGCTATCGCTATTTTACAGGCGGATAAATGACACTTGCTTCGCGGCGCCAGCTCCCATCCCCTTTAAGAGCCATGAGCGCATTTGAATCGGACGAGTTGATATTTTGACAGCGCGTCTGCAGTCTCCGATGAGACAGATGCAAATGAATTTCAAACTGCAAATGGCTCAGTTTATTGCCAAATAATATGGCCTAATTCACACATGGAATAAGGGGTTTTCTTCCACAACGAGTCCTCAAATAAATTCCGGCAAAGAAAACGTATATGATATAACAAATGATATGCGGTAACTGTGGTTCTATTTAATGATATACGCAATACATTATAAACATTGTTTCTTATCAGTATTGTATGCTATCCTAATATGCATGTGTCCCCGCGGTAATAGACATTGCCATTGATTGTATTACGCGTTACGTGTTTAGTTTGCGTGTGTTTAAAAAGAGCACACACGCGCGCCCGCATTCATTCATTCTTTTTAACACTCAATCGCGGTAAAACAATGTTTTTCACGATCAAATACTCATCAATCCTAAAAGTTATGGGCATGTAGGCCTACACAATGTCTCTGTCAAGAAAATATGTCTTTGCTGTACGGTGTTTGCAGATGCATTGATTTAAAAGTAGCCTACAATTATTACCATTGCATCATCAGCTATTCTTTCCCAAATAATTTACCAAGAATGTGCGGCTAGGTAGATGGGAGAAGCATAGTGTATGCGCGAGGTGCACAAGCAATCCATATGCATCGCATGCGCATGTATGCATGCGCCCTTAAAATAGCATCTGAACAACGCGCCACTGACTTTAAACCAGGTGTTTCCTGGTCAGTAGCGCAATGGTATTCAGAAACGGAAAAATACCGTTTGCGCCAGAACACGCCTCCTCCTTCCGCCGAACCGCCCCTTGGGGCGCATGATCAGTCCCTAATTTACCGGCGAGTGGCGGTGGTGGGAAAAGAACGCTCTGCGCCAGTTGTAAACTAGCAACGACACATGCGCCAGTGACTAAGTCACTTGCGCCGGATGCAAGATAGGGACCTACATGTTAATGGTGCAAAATAGCCCAAAATATCAAAATTTACCAGTGACTGAAAAATCGATGATTTTGCCTGCCGTGTCTTGCCTTAAATGAGTCCTTTTGCTTAAAGGTGATTTTAGTGATTCTGTTCACCTAGAGAAGACAAAATGGCGGATGACAAGCCAGATCTAGAGAGCTTAAAGCGGAGGCGCTCACATGCGCAAAGAAACTTTACAACAAGAATAAACCGCCTTGATGTTAGTGCTGGTCGTTTACGTGAAGTTGAGTTGTCAGAAGAGTTGGCGAGATTGAAGGATGATCATGACAAACTCCTCGATGTCGGTAATGAATATATCGACGCACAGAGCCAGAAAGACCCTACAGGTGACGACAGTGAGTCGCGGGACGCCCTGGTGAAGAGAGATGTCAGTGAGCAAAGGTTCCTTGAAACTGAGGGCAAGATCATGGAAATGCTGTGGTCCAAGTATGCAGCGCCGGACATAGATGCTCTCGTAACACAGTTCAAGTCTGCCTTTGATCAGGCTGAGGCGCTCGGGAAAAGTATAGTAGTGCCATGGACGCAGCGAGGGGTCTACAATGGTTAATTGGATAGGAAACTTGATGAACTCAGAGAGGCTGTGTACGCTTGGAGAGACTATCGGCCGCATGGAAAGGACAAATGGATGCTCCTGGAGGTGAGGAGGAAGAGGATGAAGATGTGGCAGGTGATGGTGCGGTCGGTGGGCATGTCGCAACAGCTAGCGACAGCCTTACAGCTGCAGATAACATCGCTTTTACCCAACAGACATTACAGCCCACTCTGCAGTCGCGACGGTCTGATGGTGGACTTGGTGTCAGTTCCGCCCTACCTCCAACCCTTGCCAGCACGCCACAACTGTTGAGTGTTCGTGCCTCTCCACCAGTCGATATCAGCATGGAGCAAGGTAGTATCGTGCCATATAGCGGCCCTGGTGCGTACGTCGGTGGGAATATCAGCTCTCAATGGGCCCGACCAAACATAAGGCTCACACCCATAAGTTTGCCTAAGTTCTCCGGGGACAGGAGGGACTATTGGCGCTGGAAGGCTGAATGGGAGAGTATCCAGGCGCAAGCGTAACCTACGGGGTCAAGGGAATGCAGGAAACTTCACTTGCTAGACAGTATAGGTGAGACTTTGAAAAGTGATCTCAGACTATCGTGTTGCAGAGATGCAATCGATATCTTTATGGAATTAGAGAACCGTTATGGTGATAAAGCACAAACGGCAGAGGAGATAGTTTTGGAGCTACATTCACGTCCTGCTGTAAAGAACCACCAGCCACGAGAGACGTTAGAATTGATCCTAGCAGTGGAGAGGGCAGCATTGGACCTCACAGACCTGGGGTGCGAAGACGCTATACAGAATCAGCTGGTGATTTGGTCTTTAGAGAGCAAACTCCCTGATGTCATGAAAAGAGAGTGGCTCATGTGTGTGAGAAACCCTGTTAACAACGTCCCACCAAGAAACCGTTTCGACAAGCTCTTGATGTTCCTGGAAGACCAAAAGTCATTGCTCGTGAGGTTGGAACAGTTGCTTCCCAGTAAGCCATGGCCTGCTAATGCTCCTGAGAGACCAAGCTACCGGGAGAAATCAGTTGACTGGTGGAGAGAAAAGAAGTCGTTCACTAAGACTACAGCAAGTGAAGTCAAAAGAGACTCCAAGCAGATACCATGTGCCGTGTGTGGCGATGAAGAACATGGAGGTAAACTGTTTCGTTGTAAAGCTTTCAGGAAGGCCAGTCTGTCGGAGAAGAAAGCTCAGGTGAAGAAGGCAAAAGCATGTACAAAGTGCCTGGATGTTCACGGGATCGATGGTGCCTGCACTCCAAGGTTCCTCTGTCGTAAGGAGGAGTGTAAGATAGGCGACATTCCGGTAGACCACCACTATTTCCTCTGCCCTAAGGCACCAACAATGAAGGATGCTGCTAAGAAGGAAAACAAAGCAGAGGAAAAGAGGGGACCTCGTGGTCCGACGGAGGAGCAAGAGGCTGTGTTCGCCGAGTTGAGACTGACTCCCCGCCAGTTGGAGGCGGTCCGCAGGGCCTGTACTAATAAGGCAACGTCGAGAGCGTGTTCTGGCAAGAATCCGATAGAACAGAGTGGCTTGAAAGAACATCCAGTCCTCATGATGCTTTTACCTGTCACGGCAAAGAGAGGAGACAGCCTTGGAGCCTTGATTGATCTCGCTTCTGACACTAATTACATTGCGCACCAAGCTGCTGAAAGACTCGGACTGACCGGTGAACCAATCTCCCTTGTCGTGTATGGTGTTGCCACGATGAAGGTGAGAATTGATACAAAAAGGTATCTCGTAACAATAAAGGTGTGGACCTCACGAGGAACTTTGAGGTTCCACGAGATCATCTGCTACGGGATGGAAGACATCGCCAAAATGGATCGAGTGTTGAGTTCGGAGCGGCTGGAGCAGTTTTTCCCTGAAGCTGAAACGGGAGAACTGGCCCGCCCAGGGAAGATCGATCTTTTGATCAGTGCTCGAGAAGGCCGATTAGCTCCACAAAGACTGCAACGGGTCGGCGACCTGGTGTTGTGGGACGGTCCTCTAGGCAAGACAGTGAGTGGTGTGCATCCTAACCTCTTCGAAGAAGTGGTGGTGACCACATGGCAGTCGGAGACGCACTTTGCACACTCCATGAGGATGGTAGCTGTCAAAGTTGAGGAACACTTTGTTGGAAGGCCAGGAAGCCATTTGGAACGAGGGTGCAGTATGGAAGTTCGAATGACAGCAGCATGCAATAAAGAGGTCCTTGAGTGGCTAAAATGGGACAGCATCGGTGCTGCCTGTGACCCAGCTGTGGAGGGTGTCGCTGTGGATAGTGCCCACCGGGAGGAAAGGAGATGACCCTGGCTGACGAGAAAGAGCTGGAGATAATAAGGGCAGGTCTAACCTTCAGAGAGAGTGACATCCACAGCGACCAGCCACACTGGGATGCGAAGTACCCCTGGAAGGGAAACCCAGCCTCTCTTCCCAACAACCGAAGGGCTGTGGAAGCAACGTTCCTGAGAAGGACTGAGAAGCGGCTGATGAAAGGACTGAGAAGCGGCTGATGAAAGACCCCGTGTGGAAAGAAGCTTATATGAGGCAAGTGCACGAGATGGTAGACAGGGGAGCTGCTGTTAAGCTCACTAAGGACGTGATGGACAGCTGGGATGGTGCAGTGTGGTGGGTGAGCCACCTAACCGCACCAAACCCCCACTCAGTGACTACACCGGTGCGCCTCGTCTGGAATAGCAGCCAGGAGTTCAGAGGGGTGAGCATGAATGGCATTTTGCTCAAAGGCCCAGACATCCTAAACCCTATCAGAGGGGTGCTCCTCAGATTCCGGGAAGGAGAACATGCAGCCATCGGAGACATCACCAAGATGTATAATTCGGTATGGCTGGAGGAGCGAGAGGTCCATGTGCATCGGTTCCTATGGAGAGACTCACCGGAAGATGAGATTGAGGATTTTGCTGTTGTGAGGGTGAACATGGGAGATGAACCAGCGGGGTGCATTGCGCAGGTTGCCATGAGAGACCGCAAAGTTACCCCAGTTTTCTGATATGAAGGAGGAAAAAAGAGTCATTGAGGAAGACTCCTACGTTGATGACCTCCTTACGTCCCACAATGACCCCGACTGTCTAGACAAGATCCTAAAGGGAGTGGAGAAGATACTGAAAGCAGGAGGCTTCTACCTCAAGCCCTGGGTCCGGTCTGGTCAGAGTGGGAGGCGGGACGGGAAAGGGCCCAAGCCAGTGACTCTGGTGTTGCCCAACCAACTAAGGGAGGAAGATAACAAAGCCCTGGGGGTTGGTTACCTAGTGCAAGAGGACAAGCTCTTTGTGATGGTCTCCATCAACTTCTCCAGAAGGAAGAAGAAGATGAGAACTGAGAATGACCTCACTGAAGAAGAAGTGGAAGTAAAGACACCAAACCCACCGACTCGTCGTGTTCTACTGAGCCAGATCGCCGGACTGTATGACCCGATCGGTCTAGCAACACCTGTGAAACAGAAAGGAGTGATTCTTGTGAGAAGAGCCTTCCAGGAAGCTGGCAAGCTTACCAAAGATACCTGGGATGAACCTCTGTCTGACGAGCTCAGAGGAAAAGCAATTGAACTGTTTAAGGAGTACGCTCGTCTGAGTAGCATCAAGTTCCACAGAAGCCTCACGCCCTCCGACTGGAGGGGTAAACCCTGGGGTATCACGTTTTCTGACGGGAGCTGTGAGTCCTATGGTGCTGTACTGTACTTGCGATGGGAGACGTCACATGGTGTGGTCACCCGGGTGGTAGAGTCAAAAGCCCCCCTCGACCAGAAAGGTGACGCGGTCAAGGCTGAGGTCTGTGGGGCTGTCTTTGCCTCACGTCTAAAAACATACGTATCGAAGCATGGACGATTGGATGTGGAGAAGTGGTACCACTTCATTGACAGTCAAACGGTGCTGGGAGCCATCCAGAGAGAGAGCTACGGATTCCAGACGTTCTTCGCGAACCGAGTCGGAGAGATTCAGAAGGCTGGGCCTGTAACTGACTGGTGGTGGATACCAGGCGAGGTCAACATCGCTGATCTAGTCACGAGGGGGTGCTCTCCTGAACTGCTGGATGAGGACTCTGTGTGGCAGAAAGGTCCCATGTTCCTGTCTGGCCCAGTGGAGGTTTGGCCCATGAAGTCTGCTTCAGAAGTGGCAGCTGATGCTAGGGAGATGGTGAGCAAACTCCAGAGAAAGGCCTTTTCGGCAGTCCTCACCAGAGCTCAAGCCAAGAAGTTGTTGAACCCTGCAAGTCCTGTTGGTGAAGGTCCAATAGTCACAGATGGAGTGAGCGGTGCTCCAGCATCCTCAGAAAATGGGATGAAATTTACCTCAATTGAGACCAAGGAAACGGAGATGCTGAGGGGAGCCAGGCTCATAGACCAAGTGGATCCAAGAAGGTGCAGTTCTCTGACTAAGCTCTGTGGAGTAGTCGGTTATGTCCGCAGAGCTGTGAAGAAGTGGTTGGCCCGTGTAGGCAGGGCCCCTATGCCAGCAAAGTGGGAGGGGGTACTGACAGTAAAGGAACGCAAAGCTGCATTCCAAGACCTGTGCCTAGCCGCCCAGGAGGGAGTTACGTTTCCTGTGACGACGCTAAACAGGCTCGTTGTCAGCAAGGAGGAAGTCTCAGGACTCCTGAAATGCCATGGTAGAGTACAGGCCATTACCCAGGGAGAGACCGGTGTGCCCCTGGTCCCCTACAATTCGTAGATCAGCACCCTTCTCACACGAGAGGCCCATGAAGCTAACCACGAAGGTGTTGCTGGCACACTCCTCCGGTCGAGGTCTAAAGCATGGGTTGTGCTGGGACCAAGGATTGCCAGAAATGTCATTGACTCCTGTATGCACTGTCGGAAGGCCAAAGCGAGAATGTGCAAACAGGTGATGAGTGAGCTCCCCCTCGAACGAACTGAACCAGCTGCACCCTTCGAATTTACAACGTTGGACCTTTTCGGCCCCTATGTCGTTAAAGATACTATAAGGTGAAGAACAAAGATGAAAGTCTGGGGTGTGGTGTTCAGCTGTATGGCTTCGAGAGCAGTACATGCTGACATTGTGGAAGATCTGTCGACGGAAGGATTCCTGAAAGCATACCAGCGCTTCACGGCTCTCAGGGGTCACCCAAGAAAGCTCTGGTCAGATCAAGGGACCAACTTTGTGGGCGCCAGGCCAGTATTACAGGAGTTGTATGAGTTCCTAAGTAGCATCGACAAAGATCAAGTCCAGAAGAAGGCGGCAGCTGTAGGAACTGACGGATGTGGATGTGGGTGCTTCACCCGGCGGACCCTCTCCACCGGAATGGGGCAGCTGAGGCAGCTGTCCGTGTACTCAAGAAAGGGTTAAGCAGTGTTGGCGAGGAAGGTAACCTGACAGTGCTGGAGTTCCAGACCCTCCTGTACCTGGCTGCTAACCTGTCAAATGAGAGACCAATTGGTGCCAGAGCCCAGGTACAAGATGAGGCCGTCCAAGTCATCACTCCCAACTCTCTTCTCCTCGGTCGCGCAGGACCCAGTGGGGACTCCCGAGGCTTTGAGTATCCTACTTACCCCGTCGTGCGTCTGAGAGCAATCCAGATCGAGGTCGACAAGTTCTGGAAGAGGTGGAGCCAGCTGGCAGGTCCGGGCCGCTACATCCGTCAGAAGTGGCACGCACCTGCTAGAAACGTTGCAGCAGAAGACCTGGTGTGGTTGGCTGACCAGAACGCGCTGAGGGGCCAGTTCAGGCTGGGTCGGGTCGTGGAGGTGTTTCCCGACGTGAAGGGCGTAGTACGAGATGTGAGGGTGAGAACATGTCAAAGCTGTCTAGTTTTCGGTGGACAGCCCAAGAAAAGCCGAGGTGTGCAGAACTATCCCTCCACCATCCTCCACAGGGACGTTAGGAGGTTGGTGGTTCTGCTTCCAGTGGAGGATCAAGACCCCCCCACTACCATCCTCCCGGTGGCTGGTGGTGTGTTTCGGTGAAGGATCAAGACCCCCCCACTGCCATCCTCCCGGAGGCTGGTGGTGTGTTTCGGTGAAGGATCAAGACCCCCCCACTGCCATCCTCCCGGAGGCTGGTGGTGTGTTTCGGTGAAGGAGGTCATAATGTCATCAAGGACAATGTGATGTTTATGGGCATTGAGACTACCTTGAACCTATGGTTATTCATGTTGTGACATTCGTTCATGGGGAGAACTTAGAAGTTTAACTGTTTTGGTTATGGTGGCCTACTTGAATTCTAGAATCAGTAGGCCAAGTGGGAGGTGTAGAACTTCCCAGTAAGTGTTACTGTTACTTTATATATATATTGGAAGTGATAGATGTTATAATTACGTTCTAGGGTATTTGAGGAAATAAGTACCAACATTTACCACCTTATTCCAAATGCAGGCATATTTTATGTTGTATTTTATATATGTTATAATTATACCAGGTTACAGGTTTGTTTATTGTCCTTCCTGATCTCCATACTGTGTGTATGTGTATGAGCGATTAATCCCAGTGCGCAGGTGGCCACGCCTTTAGGTCGCATTTTATACAGTTGATGGTCAGGACTAGTACGCCTTGCCGGTGAGTGATTATAAACTAGCATGCTAGTAACTGAAATCAAGAATTAATGTCACGGGAATGTTTGTATAATTTCATTGGTTAATTCTGGGTTTTGTGTTTGTTTTTTCGTTGCAAGTTTACAACCTATTTATCTGTCTAACTAACAGTTATTTTCAACTTGAGAGGCTAGCGTAACTTGGTAGTCAGGCTACGTAGTGCGTTGGTGCTTATTGTTTGTGTGAGTGCAATAAAAGTCCATAAAGTTACTCGAGTTGTATCCGCCGTACTTATCCTGAAACCCTTCCAGTGGGGAGTTTATTGAGCTATAGTAGGTACCTTAGTGAAAACTGGACACCTATCCTATCCTATCCTATCCTATTTTTGTGGCATATTTACCATACATGTGCTCACTTCAAAAACATTAGTCATTTGCAATTTTCTGTTATCTAAAGTGTCGAAATATCATGTGGTGCGACCGTCCGCAATGATTTTCTGTTTTTAAATTTAATTATTAGTATGCCCTATTTGGCATGATCTCCTAAATGTTTTGTAGTTCTGTGCAAAATTGCAATGCATTTGCATTTATATTTCCATCATAATATACAAACAAACTTTGTCAGAAGATGTCCATTTTATGAAATATGTGGTGCGACCATCGAAAAAAACACTTTAAGTACTTTGATGTTGAAATCCATTGGACTGTGACTGGCTTGCTGCAGAGTGTGAGCGTCTTGGGAATGCCCGGTCAATATAATGGATATAAGATGGACACATAAGACAATCAATATTCGGTATTTGTTATGGATTTATTGTACAAATTCCCTGAAAAGATGCACGTTCCAGGATGAATTGAAAAGCTCCCGTAAGGGCTGAGATGGCAGAGAACAGCTGATTTGGAACGGAGCAACAGCTGTTCGCTTTCACAGGGAAAAACTAAGGAACTTCAACCTACTTAGGCCTAATAATTAACGTTCAAAAGCTATTAAATCTTCAACAAAATATGCAGATACTATCAAAATCGGTTCCAGGGAGTACATAGGGATTATTAATGTTGTTTTTGAAGGTGTTTTTTTCTGGAACGAGTATTCGAATATTCGCTCGGAAAAACCAACGAGTATTCGAAGCCTGAAAAATGGCATTCGGGCCAGCCCTAGTGTTTTCCATCATAGATATATACGTCATAGATTGACAGTTTTTAGTTTTTGATATGCAATTGATGAATTATTTACAGTTAGTACTTCATTTAATTATTGTTTGGAATAGAGTTTTTCATGCAAGTATGTTTTTCTAATATTTCAGAAAAGATTTTGTGTCTAATATTTGAACCATATCATGCAAAAAATATAAAAGAGAGACATCTAGAGCCTGTAATTTCACTTTCGTTATTAACCTATTTATGTATTTATAACTGTCTACATTTTTTTTTACAGATGGGACTGTCAAGCAAAGTAAAATCTGCTCGCCATAGGCAGCGTGTTAATTCTGATCCTGCAGCAAGAGAGGATCTCCTGGCTAAGAGAAGAGAAAGGTTGTTATAAAAATGTTTTAATGAAATCTATAAAAGTAACATGATGTACATATTGGTCTTGTGTCTTTTTCAATACTTTGATGGAATTGATTTGATCCTTTACAAATCATTGTAGACTTTTAGCATATCCCTAATGTTATATAACATTACTGTTTTAGCTACCAGAGAAGAAAATGTCAGGGAAAGATTTCCTATACGAAGTCAAATGAGATGCCAGAGAGAGAGAAATATGCAGAAAGATAAATGGAAGGCTGCATCCAGATGTTACAGGTTAAGAAAAAGGATGGCAAACACTGTATTACACCTTACACCACCATCTATGGAGATCAACCCCCCAGTTGATGTAAATTTAGAACAAGAGCAGCCACAAGAGCAGGTGGAGAATACACGTCAAGCTGTGATAGAGTCCATACCCCAAATTGAGGATTTGAATCCACTAGTGTCCTCCACACCAGAGAGAGATAAAAAAAGAAAAAAAGAAGTCACAAGAAACTGCAGAAGGAGAAATGTCAACTGAAAAGGCAGGTCATGAATTGGAGGAAACAGCTTGCGAATATGAGAAAACAAAAAGAAAATTTCAGGAAGAGAGAGAAGCGGTTAATAAAAGGAAAAAGAGTAAGTGAAAAATTCAATCAGCTGAGAAAAAAGCAAGTTGTTATAGATTTTCTCTCCAGAGACAAACAGTCGTCTTTTAGCTGGGAAAAAACACACGGTCACCAAAAATAAAAAGTACGATGCAAAGAAGAGTCCCGACAAAGCCACTCAATGAGCACCATTCACAATTTAAATCAGAGATGGGACAGCATCTGGCCATGTCGTACAGACAATTTACCCGAAGACCTCCTTTTTATATCACAGCCAAAGACGAAGGATAGGGAGACGTGTGCCTGTGCAGAACATGAACATATCAGGCTTTTGATCAGCAAACTCCACCCACGAGGGCTGTTGCAGACAACCAGCCTCTCGCAAATACTATGTTCAATCATGTGTGAGCCAAAAAATAAAGATTGCATGGACTGCATATGCCTGGATTGCTGCTTCGAGGAGGTCAAGTTTCCAGAGACAGACTTCCTAGCTGAAGTGTCATGGGAACAATGGAAGCGTGTCACTTCAAACAATGGAGAAAAAACCTTCGCCAATGTTGTAAAAAAAACACTCGGGGACAGTCCAGGAGTTAAAAGATGCGTTTCAAAAGAAGATCGATAGCCATCCATCAATTCAATTGGGTCCACCAAACGGAACAGTTCCATGCTTTAAAAGAAAGGCTCACTGAAACTGAAGCTGTGTTACACGTAGATTTTTCGGAGAACTACGCTTGCAAGTTGAGCATGGAGATACAAGCTTTTCATTTTGGAGGCAGCCGGAAGCAGGCTGCAATTCACACTGGTGTCCTCTATACAATCAATGCCACCAAATCATATGCGACTCTTTCAGACAGCCTCCGCCATGATGAGCGGGCACTGTGGGCACACCTGGAGCCCATACTAAAAGAGCTTCGCACAAAATGCCCACAAATCACTACCCTGCATATCATCAATGACGGCCCCGTAACACAATACAGGAACAAGACAAACTTTTACCTGTTAAGTACTTTGCCTTTCATTTATGGGTTCAAGAATACTACATGGAACTACTATTTGGAGAGGGCTCATGGAAAGGGTCCCCCAGCTGGCATTGGCGGTGCTGTCAAATGAGAGGCAGATCTAAATTTACAGCGAGGAGGTGAGCTGCAGACTCCAGTGGACTTATACAACATGCTGACAATAAAAGCACGATCAAATATAACAGACGATTGGATTAACGAGCAGAGTATGCAAAAATTCGATGAAATGATCCCCGACAAATCGGCAACTGCTGGACACATTCAAAATCCACCAAGTTCTGTCTTCACAGGCTGGAATCATTTTTCACAGAGAGGTGTCATGCTTTTGCAAGTATGCAGATCTGACAACATGCATGTGTTACAAGCCAGTACTGGTGAACCTGGGGCCCACCACCTGCCACACTAAGGTTCCCTCAAACACTCCAAAAGCAGCTGGTCTTGAAGAATAGAGTGGCAAGTTCGTGATCATCACCTATGATGAGCTTCCATATGTAGGCGAGGTCCTCAAGGTCGTGGGAGAGGATGTCCAGGTTAGCTCCATGCGGCAGTCCGATGAAAAAAACGTTTTCATGTGGCCACAGATTGCCAACATAATCTTCCACAACAAGAAAGACGTCCAGGCTGTAATTTCAGAGCCAGAGCCAGCAAACTCACGCTACTCTCAGTTGAGCATCCAAGATTGGACAACGTTCCGAAACTGGGGTTAAATGTGGGGCGAAGCGGAGGAAAGAAGAGGAGATGAGGAGAGAGGAGAGGAGTGGAGGAGAGATGAGAGAGGAGTGAAGGAGAGGAGGAGAGGAGAGAGGAGTGGAGGAGAGATGAGAGAGGAGGAGAGGAGTGGAGGAGAGGAGAGAGGAGTGGAGGAGAGAGAGCCAAGTCACAGCTATTTCGAAAAGTGTGTATCCATCCCCCATTTTTGCTCTTTGTCTTTCGCATAAGTCAAAAACCACCTCCAGCGAGCGGAAAAACTTTTTTACGTATAAATAGATTTTTATGCAAATGTTGGTGTTTCCATCACCGTTTACTGATTCGATACTTCGAAATTCGCGTAAAAGCAGGGGGATGGAAACGCTGCTCCTGACAGGCTTTTATGTGTCACTTAAACAGTTTGTTTAGAGGAATGTAGCATTGGAAGGGGCTTGGTTGCTCTTTTCTGACCAGGAGTTTTGTCACCTTTTTTGGCCATCACCAGTTTACACCCATTAGCTAAATGATGTATGGTTTGAAGAACATGAGGAAAGTGTTTGGCCATCTTGACTCTTGGAGCACAGTTCCACCAATAGAATAACCAAATCACATGGCCTTGTGGATCCTCTTTGTAGATAGGGATCCTCCTCATTAACACACAGCGGTTTTTCCACATCTTTTCCCTTTCAGTCTCTCAGATGCACAAACAAACACACTGTGTATGTCAACCGGGGCCACTCTGTGTCATCGCTTTGATGCTCAAACCAACAGACCCTGGTGTCTGATCACAACTCTGATCATGGAGCTCTGACACACTCACAATCCCACTTGCTTTCTCACACACGCTCAATCTCTCTCCGTGTCTCACACACACACACACACACAAAGTATCTCCCTTTTCCTCACACACACACACACACACACACACACACACACACACACACACACACACACACACACACACACACACACACACACACACACACACACACACACACATATTGCTCTCACACAGAGACACACAGTATCCCTCTCTCTCGAAGTCTGACTCCATCTCTCTCACACAAACATGCCCAGCTGTAAAGGATTGGGATATAATTTAATACTTTCCATTTATATTCATAATTTGATATCCGTTTGCCAATCAAAGCATTTAAAGACACACAGCCTCCTCACAACACAAACGGAAAGCTACAACATACCTAATATGATGCATGCATTTGACTTCTGGTCTCATTTACTTAAGATTCAACTCTGAAAGTATCAGGGCATATGTGTTGCATTTGATACCTTTACTGTAATATGCACTAATATAAAGTATATGTACGATTTCCCTGTGCCAAGGCAAATATCATGTATCAAGTACAAAAATACATGTGGCTTGGCATTCCCTGCAGGCGGGACTACGCACGGAGAATAGACCTCTTTAGAATATTTTTTATATTTTTCTTTTTATTCAAGCCTGCACGAATGAGTAGACGACATCTAAGTGTAGGCTACTATTTACAAGTGCAAAAAACCCCAACATATTCTTTATTTTGCTGACCACATGTTTTTTATCCCGACCAATGCCTCGTAAGGAAAGTCCCTCTGAGTCTTTCTCATAGATAACAACATCTTTCAACGTCTTTGTTAAATGCGACTGCATCACCTTATCTCCCGTGATGGTCAGCATCTCGCAAATTTCACCGTCTCTCCTGTTAGAACTACTCATATCGCTGCGATGTCTCTGTTGAAGAGACAACGCAGCAACATCTCTACTTCTATCATATTGACATGAAAATGAAACCCGTAATATGTGCAGGGTCCGAGAGGGTAAATTGGGGTGCGAAATCAACATTACCTCGTTAATGTAAACGTGGAACCATGCCGGAAAAGGCGGGCGTAAGACGAGCATATTTGTCTGTGTACATTTTTTGAATAATTAGCACAAATATGCACTTGCAAAAATAGATGAAATGAATGTGAGTTAGTGGCCTCATAACCTTAGACAAATAAATTAGCGAAAATAGAATAAACTGTAGGTAAACATTGTTGTGTTTTTCATCTAATGTTCAGATGGAATATAATTTAAAACCATTTAAAGTATTCTACAAAAATACTTTACAACAGGTAAATGTCATTAGCTCTGATGCATTGCCTCAACTAGGGAAATTATATCTGTGCCTCTCTGAGACATGTTTATGCAAATGTATACAAATTAATAGCACCTTTAACGACAGATTGTAGCATTAGAGGAACAACACTAAGTGTGATTTAAAGGTGCTCCCAGAGAGTAGCAGAGGAGGATAGAGCTTTGCTGAAGTACCTGCCAAGTACCAGAGATCACACCACACATCTGTTCGCTTGCCTTGTCTCTTCCTCCTGTCTCCTTCAGATTTTGCTCTGTCTCTCCCCTCTTTGATTCTTCGTCAACGCATCTCCCTTCTAATTCTTCGTCCAACTGGAATTCACATATGTTATATAAGCTGTTAATACAGCGCAGCACAACAGCATATCTTTACATTTGTCGGTCGGTGCTGCGGTGTGTTCCTTTCTTTTCATCCCCCACACCTTTCTCTTCCATGACATCTCTCCCCTTGACGGAGCAGCACTGCACTGGGGGATTGGAAAGTTGTCAGTCAACACTTCCACTAGCACCAGTGATGTCTATCAAAATGTTTCAATACATCTAGAACTGTCGTAGAAAGTCCCTATAAAACCAAATGTAATGATGTTGGCTCGGGGATTCCCCCTCATAGACTCACGACTACACTCAAGTATAGTTTCAACAATCTGTTTCAATGCAGCTACTATCATATTAGTGAGTTCATAGACCATGTTGAGTGTGTTTGTAGGCTGGAGGGACAAACAAATACACACACACACACACACACACACACACACACACACACACACACACACACACAGCGAAACCAAAGTAGATACCGATTCTAGTTTTCAACTTACTATAGAATGGGAAACACCTATTTTATGACTATTAACAGAGGAATACGTTTATCGGTGAATTGCCAGGGCAGTCAATGCTAGTGCTTGCTTATTAATCTCAAGTCTGTTTGGGAATTTTTAGCAGCAAGTTTGTCCATCGTTGTGTGTGTGTCTGTTTTTTACAATCCTCGGCCCAAATCAAATACTCAAACCATTTCAGGCAGTGCAGTAAATGTGGATGTAGTTTGATGCAAATTGCATGGAAAATGGGTATATATCTCAACAGTGTGAACACTAGTTGACGTTGTTCATAAAAGTAAATCACTAAAAACTGTTTACTCATCAAAGAGAATAATGGAATGGTTCTGTGACAAACCGTGAAACCGACCAGCGGCTAACATGCTGATGAGGATTCATCTTTAGAGTTCAAGCTCGTGGGTGTGGAAAAGGTTGGACGGTGGTGTCACTTATAGGACCATTTTCACTCACACATTCCCTTTGTAGAAGGGAGCAACCCCAACTACACTACAGAGGAACATTGAAAGTGCCTGAATGGGATGATGATGATGATGATGATGATGATGATGATGATGATGATGATGATGATGATGATGATGGCGATGTTGCAGTGGAGTGGACTCTTTCATGTTTAAAGTGGCTTCTGAGTGGAAATCAGTTGAGAGTGGAACCGTTTTCGAAGTCCAAAAACTATCGTTTTTGTGACTGCTAATTGCCTCTTGAAGAAGGGTGCTTGTTGTCATTACAGAGCAAAACAAATGGTGTCATTGTAAATTTGAGCTGAGATAATAGTACCAATGTAAAAAAATACAAGTGAGGGTTAGGTTTAATTATTTTACTCTTACTGGTATATATAATGAGATTGTGTGTGTGTGTGTGTGTGTGTGTGTGTGTGTGTGTGTGTGTGTGTGTGTGTGTGTGTGTGTGTGTGTGTGTGTGTGTGTGTGTGTGTGTGTGTGTGTGCGCGTGTGTGTGTGAGAGAGAACGTTTCAACTTTTTCATTATAATTTGTTTGACTCACTGTAATTGCTGGTATTACCAGTAGTATTCGCAAGTAGCAGACAAATACTAATGGCAAGTAGCAGACAACTTGGGTGTTTAAGGCCAGATGTCTGAGTCATAAAGGTTACAGTGGGGCCATCTTTCATTTGGTACTGCATGTTTGTTCCCCTTATTTCTTCGAGAATAACCACATATCTCCTAGTTTACGTTCATTCATAAAAACAGTTTTTCCAATGTATTTCTGGGATGTAAAATGTGAGGCACAGAGATATGATAAAACACGGTTTGGCCTTTGGTTGAATGTGGATTGGATAGCGCCAGATTTAAAGCTTGACAGCTTCCAGCAGTGTAATCAAATAGTGCCTTTTGTGTCCTTCATTTGAAAGAATGTTATGACTCTAATAGTGATGTCCTGCCTTAAGCCTCATCAATTGCATAATGCATTATTGTGATGTTGGACCGAACTTCAAGGATAACTCTGCTATTCAATAACTCATACGTCATCTGGGTTACTGGTTGTCGGGAATCTACTGGAGTCTCCTACTGTTGTCCACTCATAGTAGTTCCTAGTCTAATCTCCTAGTCTCCACTCCTCGTGTTTCTAAGCCTAGTCTCCTAGTGTCCACTCGTAGTAACTCCCTAGGGTAGTCTCCTAGAGCCAACTACTAGTGTTCCCTAGGGTAGTCTTCTCGTGTCCACTTCTTATGCCCACTCATAGTCTGTCCTAGTAGTGGTCAATCCTGTTGTAGTCTCCTAATGTCTGCCTACGTTGCCTGTCTGGTTCTAGTGGGGATACTCCAACTGCATACTTAATGGCTTCTTATTTTTCATACCACATAGATATGGTTTGCAAGTGAGGGTTAGTTATTTGTTCATGGTAATTGGGTTATCGTCGATGCTATTTTCAGCGGGCAATTACAATTTTACTTGGCTGGTATACTATATGCGAATTCCTTCATTTCTGTTATACCTTTAACTATTATTAATGTATACGCTTTGTATAAACCGATATTAAAAGACAATGACAGAAGAAAATGTCAGCCAAAGGATCAAATTTCTGGTACTTATGATAGTTTCATTTACTAATTTGGAGACACATTTAAAATCGAGGAAGACAACAAACAGAGCATATCATCCACATGGATTGCATGCTTTGTGAATCACAACATGCATTTTTGAAGGCCGTGGCTCAGTGAGAAGTGCCGAGGGCCAATATCTGACCATTGTTGCACGCCATTATATAACTTTGATACAAAACCAATCAAAAACACCATATCGACCAATGAAAGAGGTAGTATTCTAACCACAGTCCTATAGTTCCACAAAACTCAGAGAGTGGACAGGGGGATCTGATGGATCACGGTGTCGATGGCCGTTATTTGCAGGATGAGAACAGTTCAGGGGAAGAAAAGGTGATCGATTTTGAATTAGGGAAGAATCCTTACCTACCGAAAAAGGAAATTTGTCATTTGTTAATGGTCGTAGCAATATAATATAGGAATAAATAGTATGAAATGTTTCAACGATTGCGTTAGAGACCTCTGCAAAAAAAATACCATTACTGACTTCAAAATGCCAAGGATATTCAACTAGGCAAACTGGGCCATACCCAAACAGAGGGAGAAAGCTAAGCAGAGAGCAGGAGAAGGAAGATTAATAGGAAAAGGAAAGTAAGGTTCAACAGGAATGGGGGCGTGGAAGGCGGGAGAACCAGGAGGAGGGACCCAGAGTGGAGGAGAGCTGAAATGATGCTAATGATGATGCAGCATGCTGACGGAGAAGTTGCCTCTCTCATTGTCGACGTTCATGAGAGAGCAACAGTGAAAACATTTATGTTACCATCACTGTGGGGCTTCCAGTGTGTTCTCCGCCTTTTGCTGTTTGTATGTGTGCTACAGAGGGCGAGGAAAACATAAACAGACATAGCATCTGGTGTTGATCACAACAAGACCCGAGACACTATAACGCCATAAGCACAGGCAGAGAACAGAGGGTGAAAGGGAAACACACAGTCTTGCTAAAACGATACCTTACATAAAAGGAAATGGAATAGAGGTTCTAACACAAATCAAAACGTGTTTTTGTCCCTAAATGAGCTGTTTGACCCACACAAGCCATAACCATTAGAGGCCACACCTTTGATTGCATAAATCACCATTAGATGCATTCTCTTCGACATCAAAGGACACCGCCGAGCATTTCTGCATGCAGTGAATGTGCTGTAGAATGTTTTCTCTCATCCTTTACAAAAGAGAATCCAACACATGGACCCCTCTCTGAATTATTTTATTTTGTATGTTTGGTGTTTTGTTTATTATTAAAAGAATCTGGTGTTTTATATGAACAAATGATATTGTATGAGAAGCTATGCTATTCAACTTTCATAAAGATGCGTATGAATATTTATAAATCTAGAGTACTTTTCAAAAAGAACAAGGGACAAATTACTTTTGTAGTTCTGCCAAACATTTTTATGCAGACATGCATTGTATGCCAAATTGAATACAAAAAAAAACAGGGTTAGGGATTGTGTGATACATGTTCATATGTCATGCTGTCTTTTATGTTTGTAAGTAGTGTGTACGATGAGCTCTGAAAGAGTTTTTCTGCATGCATGTGAAAGATGAATTCATAAGATGAGCCATAGGATAACCTGCCACACTCAGCAAGTTCAGATGCTTCATGTAGTCTTTCACCATCTAACATGTTGTTATCCAGAACCACACACATGCTTCTGCGTAATGAGATACTCAACCTCTTTAGCACCCTTTTACCCTCTCTGTTATCGTCCTTCAATTGTACAAATGCTGCACTGATAAAAATATTGACCTTGATCTACTTAAAAAAGGTAAGGCAACTTTTTGCATCAGATTATTATGCAGATAAAGCAAGGCTAGTCTTTGTATATACTTGATTTCTTGTGTGTAAGAAAGGAGTTTTGGGAGTAAAGTCAATATTAATTTTTCAAGTAAATGTAACCCATATGAAAGTACAGCTTTGTGTTAACTGATTAGTATTTGTTTGTTTGGCATCATAGTTAATTAGTTTCATTTTAATATCTGAATTTAAGAGGGAAACTGTGTTCAAGATGACTGTTGTTGCCTAAAATAGCCGCTAGAGGGCACATTATGTATGTGATATGTAGTTAATCCAGTAGCCGTGAGCATTGCATGCTGGGATCAATAACACCTTAGCCAAGCCTGATGCTAACAACTCACGATCCAGCAACGAGTGAAGTTGGGGCATTTTATGGAAAAAAAATACCGTCTGTACTTGATCGAAGTTGTTGCCAGAGGTTTCCTGACCGCTGCGACCGGACGATTTGCTTTCTTTTGTTTTATATGATTGAGGACTCCAGTGAGTGTACTAGTTAGCATGCTACGTTGCTAGCTGACATGTAATACATATTTTTCTTAATCAACAAAAAATCAATTAGAGTCAACTGTAAATGTTATGAAAAAAGAGGAGATGTGACCCGGCCCGGAGGAAGCCCGGGGCCCCCGTCTGGAGCCAGGCCCAGACGGAGGGCTCGATGGCGAGCGCCTGGTGGCCGGGTTTGCCACGGAGCCCGGTCGGGCACAGCCCGAACAAACTACGTGGCACCCCCCCTCTCTTCATCCCATGGGCCCACCACCTGTGGGAAGACCCGTTGGGGTCGGGTGCGCAGCCACATGGGTGGCAGCGAAGGTCAGGGGTCTCGACGGACCAGACCCGGGCGGCAGAAGCTGGCTCTGGGGACGTGGAACGTCACCTCGCTGTGGGGAAAGGAACCGGAGCTTGTGAGGGAGGTGGAGCGCTATCAGTTAGATCTGGTGGGGCTTACCTCCACGCACAGTCTCAGCTCTGGTACCGTACTCCTGGATAAGGGTTGTACTCTATTCTTCTCCGGAGTTGCCAAGGGCGTGAGGCGCCGGGCGGGTGTGGGGATACTCATAAATCCCCGGCTGAGCGCCGCGGTGTTGGAGTTTACCCCGGTAGACAAGAGGGTCGCCTCCCTGCGCCTAAGGGTTGTAGGGGGGAAAACTCTGACTGTTGTTTGTGCGTATGCACCAAACAGCAGCTCAGAGTACTCGGCCTTCTTGGAGACCCTGAATGGAGTCCTGTATGGGGCTCCAGTAGGGGACTCCGTAGTTCTGCTGGGAGACTTCAACGCCCACGTGGGCAACGATGGAGACACCTGGAGAGGCGTGGTGGGGAGGAACGGCCTCCCTGATCTAAACCCGAGCGGTCGTTTGTTATTGGACTTCTGTGCTAGTCATGGATTATCCATAACAAACACCATGTTCGAACATAAGGGTGCTCATAAGTGTACCTGGTACCAGAGTACCCTAGGCCGAAGATCGATGATCGATTTCGTGATCGTGTCATCTGATCTGAGGCCGCATGTTTTGGACACTCGGGTAAAGAGAGGGGCGGAACTGTCAACCGACCACCATCTGGTTGTGAGTTGGATCAGGGAATGGGGGAAATTTCCGGATAGACCTGGTAAGCCCAAACGAGTAGTGCGGGTGAACTGGGAACGTCTGGAGGAGGCCCCCGTCCTAGGTATCTTCAACTCACACCTCCGGCGGAGCATTTCTGGCATTCCTGTGGAGGTTGGGGGTATTGAGCCGGAGTGGGCGGTGTTCAAAGCCTCCATTGCTGAAGCTGCGGTGGCTAGCTGTGGCCTCAGGGTCTTAGGCTCCTCAAGGGGCGGTAACCCTCGGACACCGTGGTGGACTACGGTGGTCAGGGAAGCCGTCCGACTGAAGAAGGAGGCCTTCCGGGATATGATATCCTGGAGGACTCCTGACTCGGTTGCAGGGTACCGACAGGCTCGAAGGGCTGCAGCGGCTGCCGTGTCGGAGGCTAAGCAGCGGGTGTGGGAGAAGTTCAGAGAGGCCATGGAGAAGGACTTTCGGTCGGCACCAAAGTGTTTCTGGAAGACTATCCGGCACCTCTGGAGGGGGAAACGGGGAACCATCCAAGCTGTGTACAGTAAGGATGGGACTCTGTTGACCTCAACTGAGGAGGTCGTCGGACGTTGGAAGGAACACTTTGAGGAACTCCTGAATCCGAATAACACGCCCTCTATGTTGGAGGCAGAGCTCGAGGTTGATGGTGTTTCGTCGTCAATTTCCCTGGTGGAGGTCACTGAGGTAGTCAAACATCTCCGCAGTGGCAAAGCCCCAGGGATTGATGAGATCCAGCCAGAAATGCTAAAGGCTCTGGGTGTTGAGGGGCTGTCATGGTTGACACGCCTATTCAACATCGCGTGGGAGTCGGGTACAGTGCCAAAGGAGTGGCAAACCGGGGTGGTGGTTCCCCTGTTCAAAAGGGGGGACCAGAGAGTGTGTGCCAATTACCGGGGTATCACACTTCTCAGCCTCCCTGGTAAAGTCTACTCCAAGGTGCTGGAAAGGAGGGTTCGGCCGATCGTCGAACCTCAGATTGAAGAGGAACAATGCGGTTTTCGCCCCGGACGTGGAACTACGGACCAGCTCTTCACTCTCGCAAGGATCCTGGAGGGGGCCTGGGAGTATGCCCATCCGGTCTACATGTGTTTTGTGGATCTGGAGAAGGCTTATGACCGGGTCCCCCGGGAGAAACTGTGGGAGGTGCTGCGGGAGTATGGGGTAAGGGGGTCTATCTTCAGGGCCATCCAATCTTTGTACTCCCAAAGCGAGAGCTGTGTTCGTGTTCTCGGCAGCCAGTCAGTTTCGTTCTCAGTGGGTGCTGGTCTCCGCCAGGGCTGCACCTTGTCACCAATCCTGTTTGTGATATACATGGACAGGATATCGAGGCGTAGTCATGGTGGGGAGGGGTTGCAGTTCGGTGGTCTGAGGATCTCGTCACTGCTTTTTGCAGATGATGTGGTCCTCATTGGATCATCGGCCTGTGACCTTCAGCACTCACTTGATCGGCTGGCGGCCGAGTGTGAATCGGCTGGGATGAGGATCAGCACCGCTAAATCTGAGGCCATGACTCTTAGCAGGAAACCGGTGGATTGCTTACTCCGGGTAGGAAATGAGTCCTTAGCCCAAGTGAAGGAGTTCAAGTACCTCGGGGTCTTGTTCGCGAGTGAGGGTACTATGGAGCGTGAGATTGGCCGGAGAATCGGAGCAGCGGGGGCGGTATTGCGTTCGCTTTACCGCACCGTTGTAACGAAAAGAGAGCTGAGCCGCAAGGCAAAGCTCTCGATCTACCGGTTGATCTTCGTTCCTATCCTCACCTATGGTCATGAGGGCTGGGTGATGACCGAAAGGACGAGATTGCGGGTACAAGCGGCCGAGATGAGTTTTCTCAGAAGGGTGGCTGGCGTCTCCCTTAGGGATAGGGTGAGAAGCTCAGCCATCCGTGAGGAACTCGGATTAGAGCCGCTGCTCCTTTACTTAGAAAGGAGTCAGCTGAGGTGGTTCGGGCATCTGGTAAGGATGCCCACTGGGCGCCTTCCTTGGGAGGTGTTTCAGGCACGTCCAGTGGGGAGGAGACCTCGGGGAAGACCCAGGACCAGGTGGAGAGATTATATCTCAACACTGGCCTGGGAACGCCTCGGGATCCCCCCGTCAGAGCTGGTCAATGTGGCCCGGGAAAGGGAAGTCTGGGGCCCCCTGCTTGAGCTGCTCCCCCCGCGACCCGACCCCGGATAAGCGGATGACGATGAGGATGAGGATGTAAATGTTATGGAGACATTGAAATTAGTTAATATGTTGAGGTTGTGTTTTAGAAATGCATTTATTTTTATTAAAAATACATAAGGGTGAATATAAATGAGAGACATGATTGATTAGAGAAAAGGGATAATTTGTGTAACATGATTTAATACTGTTAAAAAAAAGAAACAAACACAATGATGTCTAAGGTTTTAAGGTCTGAGGATTTAGTTCATCATTCCTTTTGTAGTCAGTATTATAAGTTGCACTTTGAGTTAAAGAGAGATATCATACTGTATAGTAATTGATGATAAATAATTAATTTTATTTCCTGCTATGGCAGATTGGTTTTATGAGTTGCTGGATCTACATTCTGGGTCAGCGTCGATTCCAACGCAAATCAAAATCATCTTTCGCTCATTCAATGAAACAATGCAGCTTTAAATAAAAAGTATCATATATTTGGTTCTGTTAGCTGCATAATTCTATAAATGGTTATACATCGGTCATTACTTTCTTGTTCTTTCACTACAGCGTTTTTATAATCATATAGCAAAGCAAATCATATTCCAATAGATTCCAATCTTCAAAATTCCATAAAATAATCAAATCCAATGTTAGCAGCAGTTATCAGCAAACCCCAGGCTTTTCTTGTACATAGAGTACAAGTAGTCTCTAGATATCTGTGATGATTATCCACTGCAGCATTTTTAATAATTAAATGCTATAATATTATGAAGACCACAATGTAAATAAGTTCTTGACTTAGTTTTTTTTATCCTCGATTGTACTTTGTGTTCTTCATGTGTAAGGCATTTTGATACAAATAAATGAATAAAATCAAATCCAATTAATTTCTACATAGGCATATTATTAAAAATCTACTAAAGATCCTGTCAAATTATCATCAGCAAGCGGCTATTTTTGCACAAATTTATTGACAGGGCTTTGAATCAGAGCTATATTTTATTTACCTGGTAGTCCGTGATTAACTCTCCAGTGTTTTCACCAAGGTAGAGAGTGAGGCCTCTGATCACAACTTCTCTTCGGGACTCAATGTTGCTGTCCTACAAAAATATGAAATGAGATTAATCATTAATATGAGAAATATGATTAATATAAAATATGAGATTACAGACATCAGAAGGCAACTACATACAACTAACTACTAGTACCCTGTTGTTAACACATGCCTCATTTAACATGTCAAGGTTCTCATCAAGTTTCTTCCCCACGGCTCCACCCTTCCTCCTGTACAGGCTCAACAGCTTGGGTGTGTATTGGTCCAACTCGCCCTGGATTGGGGACTGCAGTGGCTTCAGTGTGATCCTGCGGTATTCCTCCTCGATCTGAGAGAGACCAAGAGAGAAACATGGAAATGTAGAAACATAAGGAGACACAGAGAGAAAATAATTACAGACACATATGCGCGAGAGAAACAGCATAAGACACTGAAAAAAAAATATCAAAGGACTACACTGAAATCAACATTTAAGTGATAAGGGATGCTGCACTGGAAGTGCAAGAATACTGCTTATTCTTTCCACAGGTAATCAGGTAAGAATAGCTTTCATTCTGGCAGCCTCATCAGGTAAATATATTGCTAATTTCCCCCCCACAGTTATTCAGATAACTTTAGCTTTTATTCTCAGAGCTCATGAGCTAAGTATTGTGCTCATTTGTGTACACAGATGACAAAGTAAGCAAAGTTTTTCTTTACAGCTTAATTTTCGCATGCGATCGCTCCCTCTGACACAGAAGGAAGCCCTCACTGTTCAGCCAGGTATACTGTATGCCAAAACTAAGCAGCTGCCTACAGCTATGCCACTTACATCTCAATGTTGCACGTAGGAATTAAAAGCACACCCAAAACACTGTTGAATCTTAAAATAGAGGAAGATATGTGACTTTCACTTCAAAAAGTGTCACGTAGGCTACAGGATAATGGCAGTGATAGTGACAAACAAAGAAATAATGATTAATTCAAAATAGCGATACTCACTTTGACACTGGCAAACACAACACCCTGGGCCCTGTTTTAACGGTCTGAAACGCAAGTCAGAAGCGCCAATCGCAAGTAGCTTTGTGGGCGGTTGTACGGCGATGTCGCTAGTTTACCAGCAGGAAAAATGACTCTTGCGCCCGGCGCATATCTAAAAAGGGTTGGTCTGAAGTAGCCTAATTACCCGTAGGTGTGGTTTGGGCGTAACGTGCAATAAACCAATGAGAGTGCCATCACCCATTCCCTTTAAGAGCCATGAGCGCATTTGAATCTGACGAGTTGATATTTTGACAGCGCGTCTGCAGTCTCCGATGAGACAGATGCATGAATTTCAAACTTCAAATGGCTCAGTTTATGGCAAAATAATATGGCCTAATTGACACATGGAATAAGGTTTTCTTCCACAACTTCAGAAATTCGGAGTCCTCAAATAAATTTCGGCAAAGAAAACGTATATGATATAACATAAGATATGCGGTAACTGTGGTTCTATTTAATGATATATGCAATACATTGCAAGATCATTCCCTAATTTACCGACGCGTGGCGCAGGAGGGAAAAGAAGGCTCTGCGCCAGTTGCAAACTAGCAACGACACATGCCAGTGACTAAGTCAATTGCGCCGGATGCAAGATAGGGCCCCCTGTGTTGGAGAAGACGTGTTGAAATGTTCAACATATCTGGGAAAACTCAAACAAGGAAGGCCATCAAGCTTTGAAGTCAATCAGAGGTGGTTTGTTTAAGCAATAGATCACGCCAGGCTGTGGTATGTGCTCATTATACCACTGTTAAGGGGCGTTGTCCGGCCCCGACGCGCAGCGGAGGGCCGGCGACCCCCTTTAAAAAGAAACAAAGACAGTCAAAGTAGCCGTTTTGTTAAAGAATACAAAAAAGTAGTCCCTCCTGGCTGCCGCTATGCATCGACGGTCGCTATGCAACACACTTTAGCGTCCCTCCGAGAGAAGGCTCCGATAGAGCGGTTCGCCGGCAATTTATCCTATGGAGCAGTTCACTCGCCGTGTGCCTAAGCTTTCGTTAGTCTCTCCATCGCCTTGCTCACTCCCGGAGTAACAACATTTACACCCTCTCCATCATCCAACACATGTTTTACTTTGTAACTGTTTCTACTTCCAGGCGCGGAGTGATATGCAAACTTTCACAAAATGATCGGGTGTCATAGCTGTTATGTATATGCTCATTATACAACAGTTGGGAACCAATCAGATCGCTGGATTTAGGTCCCCCGTTGTATAATGAGGATTACATCATTTCGGCGCAGTGAGAAGGTTTTTGCCATCTTCTCATTTATGAGTTGGTTATTGTCTCTCTTCTTGTACTCCTAGAGAAGCTCCACTCACTCCTTTTCAATCATTGCATCCGTTTCACCTTGAGGATGAGTTGGGAGGTAGCTTACCTCAGATTTCTTTACCCTTTTCAGGAATCTACCTGGATCGCTGGAGTCTGCAGCCGATTTTCTCTTTCGGGAGTTTACATTTAGCTCTGGTAGTCCAAGGTGTTTCACCTTTGCTCTGTAATTGCCAAGCTTATGCTTCAAGCTGTTGTGCCAACTATATACACCATTGAAGGATACTGGGTCCCTCAAACATGGGTGCTTTGCTAGCAGGGCCTCAGCAACCTGCTCCCTTTGTGCTTGTGAAGGATAGGCAGTGTAGACAAAGATGCTATCTGCTAGTTTGTCCAGAATTTTGGATTGTACTTCAGGATTGTTGAGTAAGGTTCCGTCCTTTCTGTAAGCTTCATTTGCAGCTTGTAGAATGAGTTCAGTGTCAAAGGAGAAGGTAGGTATCTCAAACTGAGTGGACAGGACTCAGAACAAAGGGAGGAGGTGCTCCCTGGAGAAGAAAGATGAAACTGAATATTAAAATGTTGTTCAATGTTGTTCAATTACAAATGTCTCTTTTAAATATTCTTCAATTCCCCCACAGTCTGAGGGATTCCTGAGGGCAAGGGATGCTTGCGAATTTCTTCTTGCAGTATGACTCGAAGTTTGACAGACATGTTGATTCTGTAGTAGGGAAAAAAACAAGAAGCTCAAATTAAGTTAGGCATGCAAACAATGAATTTACATCTTATTGCAAACCGATAACTTAAAAACATTTTTAAAGATAGTAGTAATGGTATTGAGGAATCAAGAACAATTTTAAAAATGTCAATATATACTGTATTTACTACGTAATTTTGCACGTGAATTTGACATTTCAAGGTGGCAAATTGCTTTTGCTCAACAGTGTATGCTGCAGGAGGGTAGGATTCTGTTAATTCCTGTTGGTCGAGGACTGTTACATGTCTTGTGGATTCCAATTCGAAGGTGCTCACTGCACCATGAATGTAGACATTTGACAGCAACAGGCTTGCCTTGCACAATGACGATTAGACTTAGTTCAACTAAATCTGGAAGCCCTCCATTGGGAAAGATCATTCCCACTGAGCAACTGATGCCATAGCAAGTCACTGTAATGGCCACCTGAACACACGTCTCTCCTGGAAACTTTTTTTGCACTGCTTCCTGTAAGTTTTCCTTGAGGAAAACCAAAGGCACTGTGGACAGATTTGAGATACTGAGGGCAAGTTTGAGTATGTCGGCCATGCAGATGGTAAGCCAGCATCATCTGATGCTTGAGAGCAAGAGACAGTAAAATGTTGCGAAAACAGTTGTTGTGTCGAAAAACTCCCTCCAAATGCCTTGATCAGTTGAGGATAAGGGTCAAGCGTTGGCAGAAGTTTGGCCTCTGGAAAAATCTTGCAAGTATCTATGCCTGTGTTCTGATATTTTGGTGTCCAAGTATCTAATTGTGTCATCGGTCTGAAATGGAGAAACCACTAGCTCCACAATGTCTTCCAGATCCATTAGTAGATGCCATCCTGGTTTACTCTCTTGCACTATGTAACCAATGATAAGAGGGAGCAAACGCAAGATGCTCCAATTTTCATGGGCGTCTTCCGGCTGGTAAAATTCAGTGGTGCAGGCTACGAGCTGTCAGCTTTGTCAGTCCACTTGGTGGGGATCATTTACTCCTCATCATTTACCAAAACCAATCTTGAAAAAATGTTACACTTTTCATGCCTCATTAAGTGAATGTTCGCCATACCACTTGGCCACCACACCTCATCATTTACCAAATCCAATGTTCTTATTTATTGAGGTTCTGAGTGACTTCAATCACAGTAATGCTACTGTTTAGGTTTCTCCTTGCCGGAGTTCATGACAACAAACTTCCATTCCCCAATGGAACTATTTGGATATTCTGTAGATCCCATGACATTTCATGGAGACCTTGCTAGGCGTGAATGGGGTTTGAACACATGATCTTCGGTTTACGACACCGACTCCTTACCACTTGGCCACCAAGCCTCCTGATGTTGAATATGTGCTCTTTAAACAATCTTTAACTTTTCTTATTCCATTTGGTTCTGAGTGTCTTCATTCACAGTATTTCTACTGTAAATGTCTTCCCCTGGTGAAAGTGATTAAATCAAATGTCCATTCCACAATGGAATTATTTGTACATTCTGTAGATCACATGACATTTCATCAAGACAATGCTAGGCATAAATGGGGTTTGAACCCATAATCTTCGATTTACGAGACCGACGCCTTACCACATGGCCACCACGCCTCATTTTTTACCAAAACCAATCTTGAAAAAAAGTATAACTTTTCATTTTCTGGTTTATTGAGGTTCGGTATGTCTTCCTTCACAGTATTGTTACTGTAAGAGTATTCCCATGCTTGGACTAAAGAAAACAAACGTCCATCCCACAATGTAAAGATAATGACATTCTGTAAATTGCATTACATTTCACAGAGACCTTGCTAGGCATGGATGGGGTTTGATTCAATGGTCTTCTGTTCACGATACTGACCCCCTTGGCCATCATGCCTCATGAATTTGAATGTGTACTCTACACGAAATTATGTTCTTAATTATTGAAGTTCTGAGTGTCTTCAATCACAGTATTGCTACTGTCATGGTTTTTCCTTGCCGGAGTTGATGGCATCAAATGTCCATTCCCCTATGTAACTGTATGGATATTCTGTAAATCCCATAACATTTCATTGAGATCTTGATAAGGCGTGAATGGGGATTGAACCCATGATCTTCGGTTTACGGGACGACGCCTTACCACTTGGCCACCACGCCTCATGTTTTAGAATATGTGCTCTTTAAATAATGTTTAACTTTTCTTATTCCATGAGGTACTAGGTGTCTTCATTCACAGTATTGCTACTGTAATTGTTTTCCTTAGCTGACTGTGATGACATCAAATGTCCATTCCCCAATGTAAACTATATGGATATTCTGTTAATCCCATGACATTTCATCAAGACCTTGCTAGGTGTGAGTGGGGTTTGAAACCATGATCTTCAGTTTACGAGACCGACGCCTTACCACTTGGCCACCACGCCTCAGAATTTACCCAAACCAATCTTGAAAAAAAGTTTAACTTTTCATTTTCTGGTTTATTGAGGTTCGGTATGTCTTCCTTCACAGTATTGTTACTGTCAGAGTATTCCCATGCTTGGACTAAAGAAAACAAACGTCCATCCCACAATGTAAAGATATTGACATTCTGTCAATTGCATTACATTTTACAGAGACCTTGCTAGGCAAGGTTTTTCCTTGCCGGAGTTGATGGCATCAAATGTCCATTCCCCTATGTAACTATATGAATATTCTGTAAATCCCTTGACATTTCATCGAGACCTTGCTAGGCGTGAATGGGGTGTGAACCCATGATCTTCGGTTTACGAGACCGACGCCTTACCACTTGGCCACCACGCCTCAGATTTTACCCAAACCAATCTTGAAAAAAAGTTTAACTTTTCATTTTCTGGTTTATTGAGGTTCGGTATGTCTTCCTTCACAGTATTGTTACTGTCAGAGTATTCCCATGCTTGGACTAAAGAAAACAAACGTCCATCCCACAATGTAAAGATATTGACATTCTGTCAATTGCATTACATTTCACAGAGACCTTGCTAGGCAAGGTTTTTCCTTGCCGGAGTTCATGCCATCAAATGTCCATTCCCCTATGTAACTATATGGATATTCTGTAAATCCCTTGACATTTCATCGAGACCTTGCTAGGCGTGAATGGGGTTTGGACCCATGATCTTCGGTTTACGAGACCGACACCTTACCACTTGGCCACCACGCCTCAGACTTTACCCAAACCAATCTTGAAAAAAAGTTTAACTTTTCATTTTCTGGTTTATTGAGGTTCGGTATGTCTTCCTTCACAGTATTGTTACTGTCAGAGTATTCCCATGCTTGGACTAAAGAAAACAAACGTCCATCCCACAATGTAAAGATATTGACATTCTGTCAATTGCATTACATTTCACAGAGACCTTGCTAGGCATGGATGGGGTTTGATTCAATGGTCTTCTGTTCACGATACTGACCCCCTTGGCCATCATGCCTCATGAATTTGAATGTGTGCTCTTCACAAAATTATGTTCTTAATTATTGAAGTTCTGAGAGTCTTCAATCACAGTATTGCTACTGTCATGGTTTTTCCTTGTCGGAGTTGATGGCATCAAATCCCCATTCCCCTATGTAACTATATGGATATTCTGTATATCCCATAACATTTCATCGAGATCTTGCTAGGCGTGAATGTGGTTTGAACCCATGATCTTCGGTTTTTAGACCGACGCCTTACCACTTGGCCACCACGCCTCAGAAATGACCCAAACCAATCTTGAAAAAAAGTTTAACTTTTCATTTTCTGGTTTATTGAGGTTCGGTATGTCTTCCTTCACAGTATTGTTACTGTAAGTGTATTCCCATGCTTGGTCTAAAGAAAACAAACGTCCATCCCACAATGTAAAGATAATGACATTCTGTAAATTACATTGCCTTTCACAGAGACCTTGCTAGGCAAGGTTTTTCCTCGCCGGAGTTCATGCCATCAAATGTCCATTCCCCTATGTAACTAATTGGATATTCTGTAAATCCCTTGACATTTCATCGAGACCTTGCTAGGCGTGAATGTGGTTTGAACCCATGATCTTCGGTTTACGAGACCGACGCCTTACCACATGGCCACCACGCCTCAGATAATACCCAAACCAATCTTGAAAAAAAGTTTAACTTTTCATTTTCTGGTTTATTGAGGTTCGGTATGTCTTCCATCACAGTATTGTTACTGTAAGAGAATTCCAATGCTTGGACTAAAGAAAACAAACGTCCATCCCACAATATAAAGATTATGACATTCTGTCAATTACATTCCATTTCACAGAGACCTTGCTAGGCAATGTTTTTCCTTGCCGGAGTTCATGCCATCAAATGTCCATTCCCCTATGTAACTATAATGACATTCTGTAAATCCATTGACATTTCATCGAGACCTTGCTAGGCGTGAATGGGGTTTGAACCCATGATTTTCGGTTTACGAGACCGACGCCTTACCACTTGGCCACCACGCCTCCGATTTTGCCCAAACCAATCTTGAAAAAAAGTTTAACTTTTCATTTTCTGGTTTATTGAGGTTCGGTGTGTCTTCCTTCACAGTATTGTTACTGTAAGAGTATTCCCATGCTTGGACTAAAGAAAACAAACGTCCAACCCACAATGTCAAGATTATGACATTCTGTAAATTAAATTGCATTTCACAGAGACCTTGCTAGGCAAGGTTTTTCCTTGCCGGAGTTCATGCCATCAAATGTCCATTCCCCTATGTAACTATATGGATATTCTGTAAAGCCCTTGACTTTTCATCGAGACCTTGCTAGGCGTGAATGGGGTTTGAACCCATGATCTTCGGTTTACGAGACCGACACCTTACCACTTGGCCACCACGCCTCAGATTTTTCCCAAACCAATCTTGAAAAAAAGTTTAACTTTTCATTTTCTGGTTTATTGAGGTTCGGTATGTCTTCCTTCACAGTATTGTTACTGTAAGAGTATTCCCATGCTTGGACTAAAGAAAACAAACGTCCATCCCACAATGTAAAGATTATGACATTCTGTAAATTACATTGCACAGAGACCTTGCTAGGCAAGGTTTTTCCTTGCCGGAGTTCATGCCATCAAATGTCCATTCCCCTATGTAACTATAAGGATATACTTTACATCCCTTGACATTTCATCGAGACCTTGCTAGGCGTGAATGGGGTTTGAACCCATGATCTTCGATTTACGAGACCGACGCCTTACCACTTGGGCACCACGCCTCAGAATTTACCCAAACCAATCTTGAAAAAAAGTTTAACTTTTCATTTTCTGGTTTATTGAGGTTCGGTATGTCTTCCATCACAGTATTGTTACTGTAAGAGAATTCCAATGCTTGGACTAAAGAAAACAAACGTCCATCCCACAATATAAAGATTATGACATTCTGTCAATTACATTCCATTTCACAGAGACCTTGCTAGGCAATGTTTTTCCTTGCCGGAGTTCATGCCATCAAATGTCCATTCCCCTATGTAACTATAATGACATTCTGTAAATCCATTGACATTTCATCGAGACCTTGCTAGGCGTGAATGGGGTTTGAACCCATGATTTTCGGTTTACGAGACCGACGCCTTACCACTTGGCCACCACGCCTCCGATTTTGCCCAAACCAATCTTGAAAAAAAGTTTAACTTTTCATTTTCTGGTTTATTGAGGTTCGGTGTGTCTTCCTTCACAGTATTGTTACTGTAAGAGTATTCCCATGCTTGGACTAAAGAAAACAAACGTCCAACCCACAATGTCAAGATTATGACATTCTGTAAATTAAATTGCATTTCACAGAGACCTTGCTAGGCAAGGTTTTTCCTTGCCGGAGTTCATGCCATCAAATGTCCATTCCCCTATGTAACTATATGGATATTCTGTAAAGCCCTTGACTTTTCATCGAGACCTTGCTAGGCGTGAATGGGGTTTGAACCCATGATCTTCGGTTTACGAGACCGACACCTTACCACTTGGCCACCACGCCTCAGATTTTTCCCAAACCAATCTTGAAAAAAAGTTTAACTTTTCATTTTCTGGTTTATTGAGGTTCGGTATGTCTTCCTTCACAGTATTGTTACTGTAAGAGTATTCCCATGCTTGGACTAAAGAAAACAAACGTCCATCCCACAATGTAAAGATTATGACATTCTGTAAATTACATTGCACAGAGACCTTGCTAGGCAAGGTTTTTCCTTGCCGGAGTTCATGCCATCAAATGTCCATTCCCCTATGTAACTATAAGGATATACTTTACATCCCTTGACATTTCATCGAGACCTTGCTAGGCGTGAATGGGGTTTGAACCCATGATCTTCGATTTACGAGACCGACGCCTTACCACTTGGGCACCACGCCTCAGATTTTACCCAAACCAATCTTGAAAAAAAGTTTAACTTTTCATTTTCTGGTTTATTGAGGTTCGGTATGTCTTCCTTCACAGTATTGTTACTGTAAGAGTATTCCCATGCTTGGACTAAAGAAAACAAACGTCCATCCCACAATGTAAAGATTATGACATTCTGTAAATTACATTGCACAGAGACCTTGCTAGGCAAGTTTTTTCCTTGCCGGAGTTCATGCCATCAAATGTCCATTCCCCTATGTAACTATATGGATATTCTGTAAATCCCTTGACATTTCATCGAGAACTTGCTAGGCGTGAATGGGGTATGAACCCATGATCGTCGGTTTACGAGACCGACGCCTTACCACTTGGCCACCACGCCTCCGATTTTAAACAAACCAATCTTGAAAAAAAGTTTAACTTTTCATTTTCTGGTTTATTGAGGTTCGGTGTGTCTTCCTTCACAGTATTGTTACTGTAAGAGTATTCCCATGCTTGGACTAAAGAAAATAAACGTCCATCCCACAATGTAAAGATTATGACATTCTGTAAATTACATTCCATTTCACAGAGACCTTGCTAGGCAAGGTTTTTCCTTGCCGGAGTTCATGCCATCAAATGTCCATTCCCCTATGTAACTATAGGGATATTCTGTACATCCCTTGACATTTCATCGAGACCTTGCTAGGCGTGAATGGGGTTTGAACCCATGATCTTCGGTTTACGAGACCGACGCCTTACCACTTGGCCGCCACGCCTCAGAAATTACCCAAACCAATCTTGAAAAAAAGTTTAACTTTTCATTTTCTGGTTTATTGAGGTTCGGTATGTCTTCCTTCACAGTATTGTTACTGTAAGAGTATTCCCAAGCTTGGACTAAAGAAAACAAACGTCCATCCCACAATGTAAAGATATTGACATTCTGTCAATTGCATTACATTTCACAGAGACCTTGCTAGGCATGGATGGGGTTTGATTCAATGGTCTTCTGTTCACGATACTGACCCCCCTGGCCATCATGCTTCATGAATTTGAATGTGTGCTCTTCACGAAATTATGTTAATAATTATTGAAGTACTGAGTGTCTTCAATCACAGTATTGCTACTGTCATGGTTTTTCCTTGCCGGAGTTTATGGCATCAAATGTCCATTCCCCTATGTAACTATATGGATATTCTGTATATCCCATTACATTTCATCGAGATCTTGCTAGGCGTGAATGTGGTTTGAACCCATGATCTTCGGTTTTTAGACCGACGCCTTACCACTTGGCCACCACGCCTCAGAAATGACCCAAACCAATCTTGAAAAAAAGTTTAACTTTTCATTTTCTGGTTTATTGAGGTTCGGTATGTCTTCCTTCACAGTATTGTTACTGTAAGTGTATTCCCATGCTTGGTCTAAAGAAAACAAACGTCCATCCCACAATGTAAAGATAATGACATTCTGTAAATTACATTGCCTTTCACAGAGACCTTGCTAGGCAAGGTTTTTCCTCGCCGGAGTTCATGCCATCAAATGTCCATTCCCCTATGTAACTAATTGGATATTCTGTAAATCCCTTGACTTTTCATCGAGACCTTGCTAGGCGTGAATGGGGTTTGAACCCATGATCTTCGGTTTACGAGACCGACGCCTTACCACTTGGCCACCACTCCTCCGATTTTTCCCAAACCAATCTTGAAAAAAAGTTTAACTTTTCATTTTCTGGTTTATTGAGGTTCGGTATGTCTTCATTCACAGTATTGTTACTGTAAGAGTATTCCCATGCTTGGACTAAAGAAAACAAACGTCCATCCCACAATGTAAAGATTATGACATCCTGTAAATTACATTCCATTTCACAGAGACCTTGCTAGGCAAGGTTTTTCCTTGCCGGAGTTCATGCCATCAAATGTCCATTCCCCTATGTAACTATAAGGATATACTGTACATCCCTTGACATTTCATCGAGACCTTGTTAGGCGTGAATGGGGTTTGAACCCATGATCTTCGGTTTACGAGAACGACACCTTACCACTTGGCCACCACGCCTCAGCTTTTTCCCAAACCAATCTTGAAAAAAAGTTTAACTTTTCATTTTCTGGTTTATTGAGGTTCGGTATGTCTTCATTCACAGTATTGTTACTGTAAGAGTATTCCCATGCTTGGACTAAAGAAAACAAACGTCCATCCCACAATGTAAAGATTATGACATTCTGTAAATTACATTCCATTTCACAGAGACCTTGCTAGGCAAGGTTTTTCCTTGCCGGAGTTCATGCCATAAAATGTCCATTCCCCTATGTAACTATAAGGATATACTGTACATCCCTTGACATTTCATCGAGACCTTGCTAGGCGTGAATGGGGTTTGAACCCATGATCTTCGATTTACGAGACCGACGCCTTACCACTTGGCCACCACGCCTCAGATTTTACCCAAACCAATCTTGAAAAAAAGTTTAACTTTTCATATTCTGGTTTATTGAGGTTCGGTATGTCTTCCTTCACAGTATTGTTACTGTAAGAGTATTCCCATGCTTGGACTAAAGAAAACAAACGTCCATCCCACAATGTAAAGATTATGACATTCTGTAAATTACATTGCACAGAGACCTTGCTAGGCAAGGTTTTTCCTTGCCGGAGTTCATGCCATCAAATGTCCATTCCCCTATGTAACTATATGGATATTCTGTAAATCCCTTGACATTTCATCGAGAACTTGCTAGGCGTGAATGGGGTTTGAACCCATGATCTTCGGTTTACGAGACCGACGCCTTACCACTTGGCCACCACGCCTCCGATTTTAAACAAACCAATCTTGAAAAAAAGTTTAACTTTTCATTTTCTGGTTTATTGAGGTTCGGTGTGTCTTCCTTCACAGTATTGTTACTGTAAGAGTATTCCCATGCTTGGACTAAAGAAAACAAACGTCCATCCCACAATGTAAAGATTATGACATTCTGTAAATTACATTCCATTTCACAGAGACCTTGCTAGGCAAGGTTTTTCCTTGCCGGAGTTCATGCCATCAAATGTCCATTCCCCTATGTAACTATAGGGATATTCTGTACATCCCTTGACATTTCATCGAGACCTTGCTAGGCGTGAATGGGGTTTGAACCCATGATCTTCCGTTTACGAGACCGACGCCTTACCACTTGGCCACCACGCCTCAGATTTTACCCAAACCAATCTTGAAAAAAAGTTTAACTTTTCATTTTCTGGTTTATTGAGGTTCGGTATGTCTTCCTTCACAGTATTGTTACTGTAAGAGTATTCCCATGCTTGGACTAAAGAAAACAAACGTCCAACCCACAATGTCAAGATTATGACATTCTGTAAATTACATTGCATTTCACAGAGACCTTGCTAGGCAAGGTTTTTCCTTGCCGGAGTTCATGCCATCAAATGTCCATTCCCCTATGTAACTATATGGATATTCTGTAAATCCCTTGACTTTTCATCGAGACCTTGCTAGGCGTGAATGGGGTTTGAACCCATGATCTTCGGTTTACGAGACCGACGCCTTACCACTTGGCCACCACGCCTCAGATTTTTCCCAAACCAATCTTGAAAAAAAGTTTAACTTTTCATTTTCTGGTTTATTGAGGTTCGGTATGTCTTCATTCACAGTATTGTTACTGTAAGAGTATTCCCATGCTTGGACTAAAGAAAACAAACGTCCATCCCACAATGTAAAGATTATGACATTCTGTAAATTACATTCCATTTCACAGAGACCTTGCTAGGCAAGGTTTTTCCTTGCCGGAGTTCATGCCATCAAATGTCCATTCCCCTATGTAACTATAGGGATATTCTGTACATCCCTTGACATTTCATCGAGACCTTGCTAGGCGTGAATGGGGTTTGAACCCATGATCTTCGGTTTACGAGACCGACGCCTTACCACTTGGCCACCACGCCTCAGATTTTTCCCAAACCAATCTTGAAAAAAAGTTTAACTTTTCATTTTCTGGTTTATTGAGGTTCGGTATGTCTTCATTCACAGTATTGTTACTGTAAGAGTATTCCCATGCTTGGACTAAAGAAAACAAACGTCCATCCCACAATGTAAAGATTTTGACATCCTGTAAATTACATTCCATTTCACAGAGACCTTGCTAGGCAAGGTTTTTCCTTGCCGGAGTTCATGCCATCAAATGTCCATTCCCCTATGTAACTATAAGGATATACTGTACATCCCTTGACATTTCATCGAGACCTTGTTAGGCGTGAATGGGGTTTGAACCCATGATCTTCGGTTTACGAGAACGACACCTTACCACTTGGCCACCACGCCTCAGCTTTTTCCCAAACCAATCTTGAAAAAAAGTTTAACTTTTCATTTTCTGGTTTATTGAGGTTCGGTATGTCTTCATTCACAGTATTGTTACTGTAAGAGTATTCCCATGCTTGGACTAAAGAAAACAAACGTCCATCCCACAATGTAAAGATTATGACATTCTGTAAATTACATTCCATTTCACAGAGACCTTGCTAGGCAAGGTTTTTCCTTGCCGGAGTTCATGCCATAAAATGTCCATTCCCCTATGTAACTATAAGGATATACTGTACATCCCTTGACATTTCATCGAGACCTTGCTAGGCGTGAATGGGGTTTGAACCCATGATCTTCGATTTACGAGACCGACGCCTTACCACTTGGCCACCACGCCTCAGATTTTACCCAAACCAATCTTGAAAAAAAGTTTAACTTTTCATTTTCTGGTTTATTGAGGTTCGGTATGTCTTCCTTCACAGTATTGTTACTGTAAGAGTATTCCCATGCTTGGACTAAAGAAAACAAACGTCCATCCCACAATGTAAAGATTATGACATTCTGTAAATTACATTGCACAGAGACCTTGCTAGGCAAGGTTTTTCCTTGCCGGAGTTCATGCCATCAAATGTCCATTCCCCTATGTAACTATATGGATATTCTGTAAATCCCTTGACATTTCATCGAGAACTTGCTAGGCGTGAATGGGGTTTGAACCCATGATCTTCGGTTTACGAGACCGACGCCTTACCACTTGGCCACCACGCCTCCGATTTTAAACAAACCAATCTTGAAAAAAAGTTTAACTTTTCATTTTCTGGTTTATTGAGGTTCGGTGTGTCTTCCTTCACAGTATTGTTACTGTAAGAGTATTCCCATGCTTGGACTAAAGAAAACAAACGTCCATCCCACAATGTAAAGATTATGACATTCTGTAAATTACATTCCATTTCACAGAGACCTTGCTAGGCAAGGTTTTTCCTTGCCGGAGTTCATGCTATCAAATGTCCATTCCCCTATGTAACTATAAGGATATACTGTACATCCCTTGACATTTCATCGAGACCTTGTTAGGCGTGAATGGGGTTTGAACCCATGATCTTCGGTTTACGAGACCGACGCCTTACCACTTGGCCACCACGCCTCAGATTTTACCCAAACCAATCTTGAAAAAAAGTTTAACTTTTCATTTTCTGGTTTATTGAGGTTCGGTATGTCTTCCTTCACAGTATTGTTACTGTAAGAGTATTCCCATGCTTGGACTAAAGAAAACAAACGTCCATCCCACAATGTAAAGATTATGACATTCTGTAAATTACATTCCATTTCACAGAGACCTTGCTAGGCAAGGTTTTTCCTTGCCGGAGTTCATGCCATCAAATGTCCATTCCCCTATGTAACTATAGGGATATTCTGTACATCCCTTGACATTTCATCGAGACCTTGCTAGGCGTGAATGGGGTTTGAACCCATGATCTTCGGTTTACGAGACCGACGCCTTACCACTTGGCCACCACGCCTCAGATTTTACCCAAACCAATCTTGAAAAAAAGTTTAACTTTTCATTTTCTGGTTTATTGAGGTTCGGTATGTCTTCCTTCACAGTATTGTTACTGTAAGAGTATTCCCATGCTTGGACTAAAGAAAACAAACGTCCAACCCACAATGTCAAGATTATGACATTCTGTAAATTACATTGCATTTCACAGAGACCTTGCTAGGCAAGGTTTTTCCTTGCCGGAGTTCATGCCATCAAATGTCCATTCCCCTATGTAACTATATGGATATTCTGTAAATCCCTTGACTTTTCATCGAGACCTTGCTAGGCGTGAATGGGGTTTGAACCCATGATCTTCGGTTTACGAGACCGACGCCTTACCACTTGGCCACCACGCCTCAGATTTTTCCCAAACCAATCTTGAAAAAAAGTTTAACTTTTCATTTTCTGGTTTATTGAGGTTCGGTATGTCTTCATTCACAGTATTGTTACTGTAAGAGTATTCCCATGCTTGGACTAAAGAAAACAAACGTCCATCCCACAATGTAAAGATTATGACATTCTGTAAATTACATTCCATTTCACAGAGACCTTGCTAGGCAAGGTTTTTCCTTGCCGGAGTTCATGCCATCAAATGTCCATTCCCCTATGTAACTATATGGATATTCTGTAAATCCCTTGACATTTCAACGAGACCTTGCTAGGCGTGAATGTGGATTGAACCCATGATGTTCGATTTACGAGACCGACGCCTTACCACTTGGCCACCACGCCTCAGATTTTTCCCAAACCAATCTTGAAAAAAAGTTTAACTTTTCATTTTCTGGTATATTGAGGTTCGGTATGTCTTCATTCACAGTATTGTTACTGTAAGAGTATTCCCATGCTTGGACTAAAGAAAACAAACGTCCATCCCACAATGTAAAGATTATGACATCCTGTAAATTACATTCCATTTCACAGAGACCTTGCTAGGCAAGGTTTTTCCTTGCCGGAGTTCATGCCATCAAATGTCCATTCCCCTATGTAACTATAAGGATATACTGTACATCCCTTGACATTTCATCGAGACCTTGTTAGGCGTGAATGGGGTTTGAACCCATGATCTTCGGTTTACGAGAACGACACCTTACCACTTGGCCACCACGCCTCAGCTTTTTCCCAAACCAATCTTGAAAAAAAGTTTAACTTTTCATTTTCTGGTTTATTGAGGTTCGGTATGTCTTCATTCACAGTATTGTTACTGTAAGAGTATTCCCATGCTTGGACTAAAGAAAACAAACGTCCATCCCACAATGTAAAGATTATGACATTCTGTAAATTACATTCCATTTCACAGAGACCTTGCTAGGCAAGGTTTTTCCTTGCCGGAGTTCATGCCATAAAATGTCCATTCCCCTATGTAACTATAAGGATATACTGTACATCCCTTGACATTTCATCGAGACCTTGCTAGGCGTGAATGGGGTTTGAACCCATGATCTTCGATTTACGAGACCGACGCCTTACCACTTGGCCACCACGCCTCAGATTTTACCCAAACCAATCTTGAAAAAAAGTTTAACTTTTCATTTTCTGGTTTATTGAGGTTCGGTATGTCTTCCTTCACAGTATTGTTACTGTAAGAGTATTCCCATGCTTGGACTAAAGAAAACAAACGTCCATCCCACAATGTAAAGATTATGACATTCTGTAAATTACATTGCACAGAGACCTTGCTAGGCAAGGTTTTTCCTTGCCGGAGTTCATGCCATCAAATGTCCATTCCCCTATGTAACTATATGGATATTCTGTAAATCCCTTGACATTTCATCGAGAACTTGCTGGGCGTGAATGGGGTTTGAACCCATGATCTTCGGTTTACGAGACCGACGCCTTACCACTTGGCCACCACGCCTCCGATTTTAAACAAACCAATCTTGAAAAAAAGTTTAACTTTTCATTTTCTGGTTTATTGAGGTTCGGTGTGTCTTCCTTCACAGTATTGTTACTGTAAGAGTATTCCCATGCTTGGACTAAAGAAAACAAACGTCCATCCCACAATGTAAAGATTATGACATTCTGTAAATTACATTCCATTTCACAGAGACCTTGCTAGGCAAGGTTTTTCCTTGCCGGAGTTCATGCCATCAAATGTCCATTCCCCTATGTAACTATAGGGATATTCTGTACATCCCTTGACATTTCATCGAGACCTTGCTAGGCGTGAATGGGGTTTGAACCCATGATCTTCGGTTTACGAGACCGACGCCTTACCACTTGGCCACCACGCCTCAGATTTTACCCAAACCAATCTTGAAAAAAAGTTTAACTTTTCATTTTCTGGTTTATTGAGGTTCGGTATGTCTTCCTTCACAGTATTGTTACTGTAAGAGTATTCCCATGCTTGGACTAAAGAAAACAAACGTCCAACCCACAATGTCAAGATTATGACATTCTGTAAATTACATTGCATTTCACAGAGACCTTGCTAGGCAAGGTTTTTCCTTGCCGGAGTTCATGCCATCAAATGTCCATTCCCCTATGTAACTATATGGATATTCTGTAAATCCCTTGACTTTTCATCGAGACCTTGCTAGGCGTGAATGGGGTTTGAACCCATGATCTTCGGTTTACGAGACCGACGCCTTACCACTTGGCCACCACGCCTCAGATTTTTCCCAAACCAATCTTGAAAAAAAGTTTAACTTTTCATTTTCTGGTTTATTGAGGTTCGGTATGTCTTCATTCACAGTATTGTTACTGTAAGAGTATTCCCATGCTTGGACTAAAGAAAACAAACGTCCATCCCACAATGTAAAGATTATGACATTCTGTAAATTACATTCCATTTCACAGAGACCTTGCTAGGCAAGGTTTTTCCTTGCCGGAGTTCATGCCATCAAATGTCCATTCCCCTATGTAACTATATGGATATTCTGTAAATCCCTTGACATTTCAACGAGACCTTGCTAGGCGTGAATGTGGTTTGAACCCATGATGTTCGATTTACGAGACCGACGCCTTACCACTTGGCCACCACGCCTCAGATTTTACCCAAACCAATCTTGAAAAAAAGTTTAACTTTTCATTTTCTGGTTTATTGAGGTTCGGTATGTCTTCCTTCACAGTATTGTTACTGTAAGAGTATTCCCATGCTTGGACTAAAGAAAATAAACGTCCATCCCACAATGTAAAGATTATGACATTCTGTAAATTACATTGCACAGAGACCTTGCTAGGCAAGGTTTTTCCTTGCCGGAGTTCATGCCATCAAATGTCCATTCCCCTATGTAACTATATGGATATTCTGTAAATCCCTTGACATTTCATCGAGAACTTGCTAGGCGTGAATGGGGTTTGAACCCATGATCTTCGGTTTACGAGACCGACGCCTTACCACTTGGCCACCACGCCTCAGATTTTTCCCAAACCAATCTTGAAAAAAAGTTTAACTTTTCATTTTCTGGTTTATTGAGGTTCGGTATGTCTTCATTCACAGTATTGTTACTGTAAGAGTATTCCCATGCTTGGACTAAAGAAAACAAACGTCCATCCCACAATGTAAAGATTATGACATCCTGTAAATTACATTCCATTTCACAGAGACCTTGCTAGGCAAGGTTTTTCCTTGCCGGAGTTCATGCCATCAAATGTCCATTCCCCTATGTAACTATAAGGATATACTGTACATCCCTTGACATTTCATCGAGACCTTGTTAGGCGTGAATGGGGTTTGAACCCATGATCTTCAGTTTACGAGAACGACACCTTACCACTTGGCCACCACGCCTCAGCTTTTTCCCAAACCAATCTTGAAAAAAAGTTTAACTTTTCATTTTCTGGTTTATTGAGGTTCGGTATGTCTTCATTCACAGTATTGTTACTGTAAGAGTATTCCCATGCTTGGACTAAAGAAAACAAACGTCCATCCCACAATGTAAAGATTATGACATTCTGTAAATTACATTCCATTTCACAGAGACCTTGCTAGGCAAGGTTTTTCCTTGCCGGAGTTCATGCCATAAAATGTCCATTCCCCTATGTAACTATAAGGATATACTGTACATCCCTTGACATTTCATCGAGACCTTGCTAGGCGTGAATGGGGTTTGAACCCATGATCTTCGATTTACGAGACCGACGCCTTACCACTTGGCCACCACGCCTCAGATTTTACCCAAACCAATCTTGAAAAAAAGTTTAACTTTTCATTTTCTGGTTTATTGAGGTTCGGTATGTCTTCCTTCACAGTATTGTTACTGTAAGAGTATTCCCATGCTTGGACTAAAGAAAACAAACGTCCAACCCACAATGTCAAGATTATGACATTCTGTAAATTACATTGCATTTCACAGAGACCTTGCTAGGCAAGGTTTTTCCTTGCCGGAGTTCATGCCATCAAATGTCCATTCCCCTATGTAACTATATGGATATTCTGTAAATCCCTTGACTTTTCATCGAGACCTTGCTAGGCGTGAATGGGGTTTGAACCCATGATCTTCGGTTTACGAGACCGACGCCTTACCACTTGGCCACCACGCCTCAGATTTTTCCCAAACCAATCTTGAAAAAAAGTTTAACTTTTCATTTTCTGGTTTATTGAGGTTCGGTATGTCTTCATTCACAGTATTGTTACTGTAAGAGTATTCCCATGCTTGGACTAAAGAAAACAAACGTCCATCCCACAATGTAAAGATTATGACATTCTGTAAATTACATTCCATTTCACAGAGACCTTGCTAGGGAAGGTTTTTCCTTGCCGGAGTTCATGCCATCAAATGTCCATTCCCCTATGTAACTATATGGATATTCTGTAAATCCCTTGACATTTCAACGAGACCTTGCTAGGCGTGAATGTGGTTTGAACCCATGATGTTCGATTTACGAGACCGACGCCTTACCACTTGGCCACCACGCCTCAGATTTTACCCAAACCAATCTTGAAAAAAAGTTTAACTTTTCATTTTCTGGTTTATTGAGGTTCGGTATGTCTTCCTTCACAGTATTGTTACTGTAAGAGTATTCCCATGCTTGGACTAAAGAAAACAAACGTCCATCCCACAATGTAAAGATTATGACATTCTGTAAATTACATTGCACAGAGACCTTGCTAAGCAAGGTTTTTCCTTGCCGGAGTTCATGCCATCAAATGTCCATTCCCCTATGTAACTATATGGATATTCTGTAAATCCCTTGACATTTCATGGAGAACTTGCTAGGCGTGAATGGGGTTTGAACCCATGATCTTCGGTTTACGAGACCGACGCCTTACCACTTGGCCTCCACGCCTCAGATTTTTCCCAAACCAATCTTGAAAAAAAGTTTAACTTTTCATTTTCTGGTTTATTGAGGTTCGGTATGTCTTCATTCACAGTATTGTTACTGTAAGAGTATTCCCATGCTTGGACTAAAGAAAACAAACGTCCATCCCACAATGTAAAGATTATGACATCCTGTAAATTACATTCCATTTCACAGAGACCTTGCTAGGCAAGGTTTTTCCTTGCCGGAGTTCATGCCATCAAATGTCCATTCCCCTATGTAACTATAAGGATATACTGTACATCCCTTGACATTTCATCGAGACCTTGTTAGGCGTGAATGGGGTTTGAACCCATGATCTTCGGTTTACGAGAACGACACCTTACCACTTGGCCACCACGCCTCAGCTTTTTCCCAAACCAATCTTGAAAAAAAGTTTAACTTTTCATTTTCTGGTTTATTGAGGTTCGGTATGTCTTCATTCACAGTATTGTTACTGTAAGAGTATTCCCATGCTTGGACTAAAGAAAACAAACGTCCATCCCACAATGTAAAGATTATGACATTCTGTAAATTACATTCCATTTCACTGAGACCTTGCTAGGCAAGGTTTTTCCTTGCCGGAGTTCATGCCATAAAATGTCCATTCCCCTATGTAACTATAAGGATATACTGTACATCCCTTGACATTTCATCGAGACCTTGCTAGGCGTGAATGGGGTTTGAACCCATGATCTTCGATTTACGAGACCGACGCCTTACCACTTGGCCACCACGCCTCAGATTTTACCCAAACCAATCTTGAAAAAAAGTTTAACTTTTCATTTTCTGGTTTATTGAGGTTCGGTATGTCTTCCTTCACAGTATTGTTACTGTAAGAGTATTCCCATGCTTGGACTAAAGAAAACAAACGTCCATCCCACAATGTAAAGATTATGACATTCTGTAAATTACATTGCACAGAGACCTTGCTAGGCAAGGTTTTTCCTTGCCGGAGTTCATGCCATCAAATGTCCATTCCCCTATGTAACTATATGGATATTCTGTAAATCCCTTGACATTTCATCGAGAACTTGCTAGGCGTGAATGGGGTTTGAACCCATGATCTTCGGTTTACGAGACCGACGCCTTACCACTTGGCCACCACGCCTCCGATTTTAAACAAACCAATCTTGAAAAAAAGTTTAACTTTTCATTTTCTGGTTTATTGAGGTTCGGTGTGTCTTCCTTCACAGTATTGTTACTGTAAGAGTATTCCCATGCTTGGACTAAAGAAAACAAACGTCCATCCCACAATGTAAAGATTATGACATTCTGTAAATTACATTCCATTTCACAGAGACCTTGCTAGGCAAGGTTTTTCCTTGCCGGAGTTCATGCCATCAAATGTCCATTCCCCTATGTAACTATAGGGATATTCTGTACATCCCTTGACATTTCATCGAGACCTTGCTAGGCGTGAATGGGGTTTGAACCCATGATCTTCGGTTTACGAGACCGACGCCTTACCACTTGGCCACCACGCCTCAGATTTTACCCAAACCAATCTTGAAAAAAAGTTTAACTTTTCATTTTCTGGTTTATTGAGGTTCGGTATGTCTTCCTTCACAGTATTGTTACTGTAAGAGTATTCCCATGCTTGGACTAAAGAAAACAAACGTCCAACCCACAATGTCAAGATTATGACATTCTGTAAATTACATTGCATTTCACAGAGACCTTGCTAGGCAAGGTTTTTCCTTGCCGGAGTTCATGCCATCAAATGTCCATTCCCCTATGTAACTATATGGATATTCTGTAAATCCCTTGACTTTTCAACGAGACCTTGCTAGGCGTGAATGGGGTTTGAACCCATGATCTTCGGTTTACGAGACTGACGCCTTACCACTTGGCCACCACGCCTCAGATTTTTCCCAAACCAATCTTGAAAAAAAGTTTAACTTTTCATTTTCTGGTTTATTGAGGTTCGGTATGTCTTCATTCACAGTATTGTTACTGTAAGAGTATTCCCATGCTTGGACTAAAGAAAACAAACGTCCATCCCACAATGTAAAGATTATGACATTCTGTAAATTACATTCCATTTCACAGAGACCTTGCTAGGCAAGGTTTTTCCTTGCCGGAGTTCATGCTATCAAATGTCCATTCCCCTATGTAACTATAAGGATATACTGTACATCCCTTGACATTTCATCGAGACCTTGTTAGGCGTGAATGGGGTTTGAACCCATGATCTTCGGTTTACGAGACCGACGCCTTACCACTTGGCCACCACGCCTCAGATTTTACCCAAACCAATCTTGAAAAAAAGTTTAACTTTTCATTTTCTGGTTTATTGAGGTTCGGTATGTCTTCCTTCACAGTATTGTTACTGTAAGAGTATTCCCATGCTTGGACTAAAGAAAACAAACGTCCATCCCACAATGTAAAGATTATGACATTCTGTAAATTACATTCCATTTCACAGAGACCTTGCTAGGCAAGGTTTTTCCTTGCCGGAGTTCATGCCATCAAATGTCCATTCCCCTATGTAACTATAGGGATATTCTGTACATCCCTTGACATTTCATCGAGACCTTGCTAGGCGTGAATGGGGTTTGAACCCATGATCTTCGGTTTACGAGACCGACGCCTTACCACTTGGCCACCACGCCTCAGATTTTACCCAAACCAATCTTGAAAAAAAGTTTAACTTTTCATTTTCTGGTTTATTGAGGTTCGGTATGTCTTCCTTCACAGTATTGTTACTGTAAGAGTATTCCCATGCTTGGACTAAAGAAAACAAACGTCCAACCCACAATGTCAAGATTATGACATTCTGTAAATTACATTGCATTTCACAGAGACCTTGCTAGGCAAGGTTTTTCCTTGCCGGAGTTCATGCCATCAAATGTCCATTCCCCTATGTAACTATATGGATATTCTGTAAATCCCTTGACTTTTCATCGAGACCTTGCTAGGCGTGAATGGGGTTTGAACCCATGATCTTCGGTTTACGAGACCGACGCCTTACCACTTGGCCACCACGCCTCAGATTTTTCCCAAACCAATCTTGAAAAAAAGTTTAACTTTTCATTTTCTGGTTTATTGAGGTTCGGTATGTCTTCATTCACAGTATTGTTACTGTAAGAGTATTCCCATGCTTGGACTAAAGAAAACAAACGTCCATCCCACAATGTAAAGATTATGACATTCTGTAAATTACATTCCATTTCACAGAGACCTTGCTAGGCAAGGTTTTTCCTTGCCGGAGTTCATGCCATCAAATGTCCATTCCCCTATGTAACTATATGGATATTCTGTAAATCCCTTGACATTTCAACGAGACCTTGCTAGGCGTGAATGTGGATTGAACCCATGATGTTCGATTTACGAGACCGACGCCTTACCACTTGGCCACCACGCCTCAGCTTTTTCCCAAACCAATCTTGAAAAAAAGTTTAACTTTTCATTTTCTGGTTTATTGAGGTTCGGTATGTCTTCATTCACAGTATTGTTACTGTAAGAGTATTCCCATGCTTGGACTAAAGAAAACAAACGTCCATCCCACAATGTAAAGATTATGACATTCTGTAAATTACATTCCATTTCACAGAGACCTTGCTAGGCAAGGTTTTTCCTTGCCGGAGTTCATGCCATAAAATGTCCATTCCCCTATGTAACTATAAGGATATACTGTACATCCCTTGACATTTCATCGAGACCTTGCTAGGCGTGAATGGGGTTTGAACCCATGATCTTCGATTTACGAGACCGACGCCTTACCACTTGGCCACCACGCCTCAGATTTTACCCAAACCAATCTTGAAAAAAAGTTTAACTTTTCATTTTCTGGTTTATTGAGGTTCGGTATGTCTTCCTTCACAGTATTGTTACTGTAAGAGTATTCCCATGCTTGGACTAAAGAAAACAAACGTCCATCCCACAATGTAAAGATTATGACATTCTGTAAATTACATTCCATTTCACAGAGACCTTGCTAGGCAAGGTTTTTCCTTGCCGGAGTTCATGCCATCAAATGTCCATTCCCCTATGTAACTATAGGGATATTCTGTACATCCCTTGACATTTCATCGAGACCTTGCTAGGCGTGAATGGGGTTTGAACCCATGATCTTCGGTTTACGAGACCGACGCCTTACCACTTGGCCACCACGCCTCAGATTTTACCCAAACCAATCTTGAAAAAAAGTTTAACTTTTCATTTTCTGGTTTATTGAGGTTCGGTATGTCTTCCTTCACAGTATTGTTACTGTAAGAGTATTCCCATGCTTGGACTAAAGAAAACAAACGTCCAACCCACAATGTCAAGATTATGACATTCTGTAAATTACATTGCATTTCACAGAGACCTTGCTAGGCAAGGTTTTTCCTTGCCGGAGTTCATGCCATCAAATGTCCATTCCCCTATGTAACTATATGGATATTCTGTAAATCCCTTGACTTTTCATTGAGACCTTGCTAGGCGTGAATGGGGTTTGAACCCATGATCTTCGGTTTACGAGACCGACGCCTTACCACTTGGCCACCACGCCTCAGATTTTTCCCAAACCAATCTTGAAAAAAAGTTTAACTTTTCATTTTCTGGTTTATTGAGGTTCGGGATGTCTTCATTCACAGTATTGTTACTGTAAGAGTATTCCCATGCTTGGACTAAAGAAAACAAACGTCCATCCCACAATGTAAAGATTATGACATTCTGTAAATTACATTCCATTTCACAGAGACCTTGCTAGGCAAGGTTTTTCCTTGCCGGAGTTCATGCCATCAAATGTCCATTCCCCTATGTAACTATATGGATATTCTGTAAATCCCTTGACATTTCAACGAGACCTTGCTAGGCGTGAATGTGGTTTGAACCCATGATGTTCGATTTACGAGACCGACGCCTTACCACTTGGCCACCACGCCTCAGATTTTACCCAAACCAATCTTGAAAAAAAGTTTAACTTTTCATTTTCTGGTTTATTGAGGTTCGGTATGTCTTCCTTCACAGTATTGTTACTGTAAGAGTATTCCCATGCTTGGACTAAAGAAAACAAACGTCCATCCCACAATGTAAAGATTATGACATTCTGTAAATTACATTGCACAGAGACCTTGCTAAGCAAGGTTTTTCCTTGCCGGAGTTCATGCCATCAAATGTCCATTCCCCTATGTAACTATATGGATATTCTTTATATATCACATAACATTTCATCGAGATCTTGCTAGGCGTGAATGTGGTTTGAACCCATGATGTTCGATTTACGAGACCGACGCCTAACCACTTGGCCACCACGCCTCAGAAATTACCCAAACCAATCTTGAAAAAAAGTTTAACTTTTCATTTTCTGGTTTATTGAGGTTCGGTATGTCTTCCTTCACAGTATTGTTACTGTAAGAGTATTCCCATGCTTGGACTAAAGAAAACAAACGTCCATCCCACAATGTAAAGATAATGACATTCTGTAAATTACATTGCATTTCACTGAGACCTTGCTAGGCAAGGTTATTCCTCGCCGGAGTTCATGCCATCAAATGTCCATTCCCCTATGTAACTATATGGATATTCTGTAAATCCCTTGACATTTCATCGAGACCTTGCTAGGCGTGAATGGGGTTTGAACCCATGATCTTCGGTTTACGAGACCGACGCCTTACCACTTGGCCACCACGCCTCAGATTTTACCCATACCAATCTTGAAAAAAAGTTTAACTTTTCATTTTCTGGTTTATTGAGGTTCGGTATGTCTTCCTTCACAGTATTGTTAATGTAAGAGTATTCCCATGCTTGGACTAAAGAAAACAAACGTCCATCCCACAATGTAAAGATTATGACATTCTGTAAATTACATTTCACAGAGACCTTGCTAGGCAAGGTTTTTCCTTGCCGGAGTTCATGCCATCAAATGTCCATTCCCCCATGTAACTATAAGGATATCCTTTAAATCCCTTGACATTTCATCGAGACCTCGCTAGGCGTGAATGGGGTTTGAACCCATGATCTTCGGTTTACGAGACCGACGCCTTACCACTTGGCCACCACGCCGCAGATTTTACCCAAACCAATCTTGAAAAAAAGTTTAACTTTTCATTTTCTGGTTTATTGAGGTTCGGTATGTCTTCCTTCACAGTATTGTTACTGTAAGAGTATTCCAATGCTTGGACTAAAGAAAACAAACGTCCATCCCACAATGTAAAGATTATGACATTCTGTAAATTACATTCCATTTCACAGAGACCTTGCTAGGCAATGTTTTTCCTTGCCGGAGTTCATGCCATCAAATGTCCATTCCCCTATGTAACTATAAGCACATTCTGTAAATCCCTTGACATTTCATCGAGACCTTGCTAGGCGTGAATGGGGTTTGAACCCATGATCTTCGGTTTACGAGACCGACGCCTTACCACTTGGCCACCACGCCTCAGATTTTACCCATACCAATCTTGAAAAAAAGTTTAACTTTTCATTTTCTGGTTTATTGAGGTTCGGTATGTCTTCCTTCACAGTATTGTTACTGTAAGAGTATTCCCATGCTTGGACTAAAGAAAACAAACGTCCATCCCACAATGTAAAGATATTGACATTCTGTCAATTGCATTACATTTCACAGAGACCTTGCTAGGCATGGATGGGGTTTGATTCAATGGTCTTCTGTTCACGATACTGACCCCCTTGGCCATCATGCCTCATGAATTTGAATGTGTGCTCTTCACGAAATTATGTTCTTAATTATTGAAGTACTGAGTGTCTTCAATCACAGTATTGCTACTGTCATGGTTTTTCCTTGCCGGAGTTGATGGCATCAAATGTCCATTCCCCTATATGGATATTCTGTATATCCCATAACATTTCATCAAGATCTTGCTAGGCGTGAATGTGGTTTGAACCCATGATGTTCGATTTACGAGACCGACGCCTTACCACTTGGCCACCACGCCTCAGAAATTACCCAAACCAATCTTGAAAAAAAGTTTAACTTTTCATTTTCTGGTTTATTGAGGTTCGGTATGTCTTCCTTCACAGTATTGTTACTGTAAGAGTATTCCCATGCTTGGACTAAAGAAAACAAACGTCCATCCCACAATGTAAAGATAATGACATTCTGTAAATTACATTGCATTTCACTGAGACCTTGCTAGGCAAGGTTATTCCTCGCCGGAGTTCATGCCATCAAATGTCCATTCCCCTATGTAACTATATGGATATTCTGTAAATCCCTTGACATTTCATCGAGACCTTGCTAGGCGTGAATGGGGTTTGAACCCATGATCTTCGGTTTACGAGACCGACGCCTTACCACTTGGCCACCACGCCTCAGATTTTACCCAAACCAATCTTGAAAAAAAGTTTAACTTTTCATTTTCTGGTTTATTGAGGTTCGGTATGTCTTCCTTCACAGTATTGTTAATGTAAGAGTATTCCCATGCTTGGACTAAAGAAAACAAACGTCCATCCCACAATGTAAAGATTATGACATTCTGTAAATTACATTTCACAGAGACCTTGCTAGGCAAGGTTTTTCCTTGCCGGAGTTCATGCCATCAAATGTCCATTCCCCCATGTAACTATATGGATATTCTTTAAATCCCTTGACATTTCATCGAGACCTCGCTAGGCGTGAATGGGGTTTGAACCCATGATCTTCGGTTTACGAGACCGACGCCTTACCACTTGGCCACCACGCCTCAGATTTTACCCAAACCAATCTTGAAAAAAAGTTTAACTTTTCATTTTCTGGTTTATTGAGGTTCGGTATGTCTTCCATCACAGTATTGTTACTGTAAGAGTATTCCAATGCTTGGACTAAAGAAAACAAACGTCCATCCCACAATATAAAGATTATGACATTCTGTCAATTACATTCCATTTCACAGAGACCTTGCTAGGCAATGTTTTTCCTTGCCGGAGTTCATGCCATCAAATGTCCATTCCCCTATGTAACTATAATGACATTCTGTAAATCCATTGACATTTCATCGAGACCTTGCTAGGCGTGAATGGGGTTTGAACCCATGATTTTCGGTTTACGAGACCGACGCCTTACCACTTGGCCACCACGCCTCAGATTTTACCCAAACCAATCTTGAAAAAAAGTTTAACTTTTCATTTTCTGGTTTATTGAGGTTCGGTGTGTCTTCCTTCACAGTATTGTTACTGTAAGAGTATTCCCATGCTTGGACTAAAGAAAACAAACGTCCAACCCACAATGTCAAGATTATGACATTCTGTAAATTAAATTGCATGTCACAGAGACCTTGCTAGGCAAGGTTTTTCCTTGCCGGAGTTCATGCCATCAAATGTCCATTCCCCTATGTAACTATATGGATATTCTGTAAATCCCTTGACTTTTCATCGAGACCTTGCTAGGCGTGAATGGGGTTTGAACCCATGATCTTCGGTTTACGAGACCGACGCCTTACCACTTGGCCACCACGCCTCAGATTTTTCCCAAACCAATCTTGAAAAAAAGTTTAACTTTTCATTTTCTGGTTTATTGAGGTTCGGTATGTCTTCATTCACAGTATTGTTACTGTAAGAGTATTCCCATGCTTGGACTAAAGAAAACAAACGTCCATCCCACAATGTAAAGATTATGACATTCTGTAAATTACATTCCATTTCACAGAGACCTTGCTAGGCAAGGTTTTTCCTTGCCGGAGTTCATGCCATAAAATGTCCATTCCCCTATGTAACTATAAGGATATACTGTACATCCCTTGACATTTCATCGAGACCTTGCTAGGCGTGAATGGGGTTTGAACCCATGATCTTCCGTTTACGAGACCGACGCCTTACCACTTGGCCACCACGCCTCAGATTTTACCCAAACCAATCTTGAAAAAAAGTTTAACTTTTCATTTTCTGGTTTATTGAGGTTCGGTATGTCTTCCTTCACAGTATTGTTACTGTAAGAGTATTCCCATGCTTGGACTAAAGAAAACAAACGTCCATCCCACAATGTAAAGATTATGACATTCTGTAAATTACATTATACAGAGACCTTGCTAGGCAAGGTTTTTCCTTGCCGGAGTTCATGCCATCAAATGTCCATTCCCCTATGTAACTATATGGATATTCTGTAAATCCCTTGACATTTCATCGAGACCTTGCTACGCGTGAATGGGGTTTGAACCCATGATCTTCGGTTTACGAGACCGACGCCTTACCACTTGGCCACCACGCCTCCGAATTCAAAACAAACCAATCTTGAAAAAAAGTTTAACTTTTCATTTTCTGGTTTATTGAGGTTCGGTGTGTCTTCCTTCACAGTATTGTTACTGTAAGAGTATTCCCATGCTTGGACTAAAGAAAACAAACGTCCATCCCACAATGTAAAGATTATGACATTCTGTAAATTACATTCCATTTCACAGAGACCTTGCTAGGCAAGGTTTTTCCTTGCCGGAGTTCATGCCATCAAATGTCCATTCCCCCTATGAAACTATACGGATATTCTGTACATCCCTTGACATTTCATCGAGACCTTGCTAGGCGTGAATGGGGTTTGAACCCATGATCTTCGGTTTACGAGACCTACGCCTTACCACTTGGCCACCACGCCTCAGATTTCACCCATACCAATCTTGAAAAAAAGTTTAACTTTTCATTTTCTGGTTTATTGAGGTTCGGTATGTCTTCCTTCACAGTATTGTTACTGTAAGAGTATTCCCATGCTTGGACTAAAGAAAACAAACGTCCATCCCACAATGTAAAGACATTCTGAAAATTGCATTACATTTCACAGAGACCTTGCTAGGCATGGATGGGGTTTGATTCAATGGTCTTCTGTTCACGATACTGACCCCCTTGGCCATCATGCCTCATGAATTTGAATGTGTGCTCTTCACGAAATTATGTTCTTAATTATTGAAGTTCGGAGTGTCTTCAAACACAGTATTGCTACTGTCATGGTTTTTCCTTGCCGGAGTTGATGGCATCAAATGTCCATTCCCCTATGTAACAATATGGATATTCTGTAAATCCCTTGACATTTCATCGATACCTTGCTAGGCGTGAATGGGGTTTGAACCCATAATCTTCGGTTTACGAGACCGACGCCTTACCACTTGGCCACCACGCCTCAGATTGTCCTCAAACCAATCTTGAAAAAAAGTTTAACTTTTCATTTTCTGGTTTATTGAGGTTCGGTATGTCTTCCTTCACAGTATTGTTACTGTAAGAGTATTCCCATGCTTGGACTAAAGAAAGCAAATGTCCATCCCACAATGTAAAGATAATGACATTCTGTAAATTGCATTACATTTCACAGAGACCTTGCAAGGCATGGATGGGGTTTGATTCAATGCTCTTCTGTTCACGATACTGACCCCCTTGGCCATCATGTCTCATGAATTTGAATGTGTGCTCTTCACGAAATTATGTTCTTAATTATTGAAGTACTGATTGTCTTCAATCACAGTATTGCTACTGTCATGGTTTTTCCTTGCCGGAGTTGATGGCATCAAATGTCCATTCCCCTATGTAACTATGTGGATATTCTGTAAATCCCTTGAAATTTCATCGAGACCTTGCTAGGCGTGAATGGGGTTTGAACCCATGATCTTCGGTTTACGAGACCGACGCCTTACCACTTGGCCACCACGCCTCAGATTTTCCCCAAACCAATCTTGAAAAAAAGTTTAACTTGACATTTTCTGGTTTATTGAGGTTCGGTATGTCTTCCCTCACAGTATTGTTACTGTAAGAGTATTCCCATGCTTGGACTAAAGAAAACAAACGTCCATCCCACAATGTAAAGATCATGACATTCTGTAAATTCCATTTCACAGAGATCTTGCTAGGCAAGGTTTTTCCTTGCCAGAGTTCATGCCATAAAATGTCCATTCCCCTATGTAACTATATAGATATTCTGTAAATCCCTTGACATTTCATCGAGACCTTGCTAGGCGTGAATGGGGTTTGATCCCATGATCGACGGTTTACGAGACCGACGCCTTACCACTTGTCCACCACGCCTCAGATTTTACCCAAACCAATCTTGAAAAAAAGTTTAACTTTTCATTTTCTGGTTTATTGAGGTTCGGTATGTCTTCCTTCACAGTATTGTTACTGTAAGAGTATTCCCATGCTTGGACTAAAGAAAACAAATGTCCATCCCACAATGTAAAGATAATGACATTCTGTAAATTACATTACATTTCACAGAGACCTTGCTAGGCATGGATGGGGTTTGATTCAATGGTCTTCTGTTCACGATACTGACCCCCTTGGCCATCATGTCTCATGAATTTGAATGTGTGCTCTTCACGAAATTATGTTCTTAATTATTGAAGTTCGGAGTGTCTTCAAACACAGTATTGCTACTGTCATGGTTTTTCCTTGCCGGAGTTGATGGCATCAAATGTCCATTCCCCCATGTAACAATATGGATATTCTTTAAATCCCTTGACATTTCATCGATACCTTGCTAGGCGTGAATGGGGTTTGAACCCATGATCTTCGGTTTACGAGACCGACGCCTTACCACTTGGCCACCACGCCTCAGATTTCACCCATACCAATCTTGAAAAAAAGTTTAACTTTTCATTTTCTGGTTTATTGAGGTTCGGTATGTCTTCCTTCACAGTATTGTTACTGTAAGAGTATTCCCATGCTTGGACTAAAGAAAACAAACGTCCATCCCACAATGTAAAGATCATGACATTCTGTAAATTCCATTTCACAGAGACCTTGCTAGGCAAGGTTTTTCCTTGCCGGAGTTCATGCCATCAAATGTCCATTCCCCTATGTAACTATATAGATATTATGTAAATCCCTTGACATTTCATCTAGACCTTGCTAGGCGTGAATGGGGTTTGATCCCATGATCGTCGGTTTACGAGACCGACGCCTTACCACTTGTCCACCACGCCGCAGATTTTACCCAAACCATTCTTGAAAAAAAGTTTAACTTTTCATTTTCTGGTTTATTGAGGTTCGGTATGTCTTCCTTTACAGTATTGTTACTGTAAGAGTATTCCCATGCTTGGACTAAAGAAAGCAAATGTCCATCCCACAATGTAAAGATAATGACATTCTGTAAATTGCATTACATTTCACAGAGACCTTGCAAGGCATGGATGGGGTTTGATTCAATGCTCTTCTGTTCACGATACTGACCCCCTTGGCCATCATGTCTCATGAATTTGAATGTGTGCTCTTCACGAAATTATGTTCTTAATTATTGAAGTACTGATTGTCTTCAATCACAGTATTGCTACTGTCATGGTTTTTCCTTGCCGGAGTTGATGGCATCAAATGTCCATTCCCCTATGTAACTATGTGGATATTCTGTAAATCCCTTGAAATTTCATCGAGACCTTGCTAGGCGTGAATGGGGTTTGAACCCATGATCTTCGGTTTACGAGACCGATGCCTTACCACTTGGCCACCACGCCTCAGATTTTCCCCAAACCAATCTTGAAAAAAAGTTTAACTTTTCATTTTCTGGTTTATTGAGGTTCGGTATGTCTTCCTTCACAGTATTGTTACTGTAAGAGTATTCCCATGCTTGGACTAAAGAAAACAAACGTCCATCCCACAATGTAAAGATAATGACATTCTGTAAATTACATTGCATTTCACTGAGACCTTGCTAGGCAAGGTTATTCCTCGCCGGAGTTCATGCCATCAAATGTCCATTCCCCTATGTAACTATATGGATATTCTGTAAATCCCTTGACATTTCATCGAGACCTTGCTAGGCGTGAATGGGGTTTGAACCCATGATCTTCGGTTTACGAGACCGACGCCTTACCACTTGGCCACCACGCCTCAGATTTTACCCATACCAATCTTGAAAAAAAGTTTAACTTTTCATTTTCTGGTTTATTGAGGTTCGGTATGTCTTCCTTCACAGTATTGTTAATGTAAGAGTATTCCCATGCTTGGACTAAAGAAAACAAACGTCCATCCCACAATGTAAAGATTATGACATTCTGTAAATTCCATTTCACAGAGACCTTGCTAGGCAAGGTTTTTCCTTGCCGGAGTTCATGCCATCAAATGTCCATTCCCCCATGTAACTATAAGGATATCCTTTAAATCCCTTGACATTTCATCGAGACCTCGCTAGGCGTGAATGGGGTTTGAACCCATGATCTTCGGTTTACGAGACCGACGCCTTACCACTTGGCCACCACGCCTCAGATTTTACCCATACCAATCTTGAAAAAAAGTTTAACTTTTCATTTTCTGGTTTATTGAGGTTCGGTATGTCTTCCTTCACAGTATTGTTAATGTAAGAGTATTCCCATGCTTGGACTAAAGAAAACAAACGTCCATCCCACAATGTAAAGATTATGACATTCTGTAAATTACATTTCACAGAGACCTTGCTAGGCAAGGTTTTTCCTTGCCGGAGTTCATGCCATCAAATGTCCATTCCCCCATGTAACTATAAGGATATCCTTTAAATCCCTTGACATTTCATCGAGACCTCGCTAGGCGTGAATGGGGTTTGAACCCATGATCTTCGGTTTACGAGACCGACGCCTTACCACTTGGCCACCACGCCGCAGATTTTACCCAAACCAATCTTGAAAAAAAGTTTAACTTTTCATTTTCTGGTTTATTGAGGTTCGGTATGTCTTCCTTCACAGTATTGTTACTGTAAGAGTATTCCAATGCTTGGACTAAAGAAAACAAACGTCCATCCCACAATGTAAAGATTATGACATTCTGTAAATTACATTCCATTTCACAGAGACCTTGCTAGGCAATGTTTTTCCTTGCCGGAGTTCATGCCATCAAATGTCCATTCCCCTATGTAACTATAAGCACATTCTGTAAATCCCTTGACATTTCATCGAGACCTTGCTAGGCGTGAATGGGGTTTGAACCCATGATCTTCGGTTTACGAGACCGACGCCTTACCACTTGGCCACCACGCCTCCGATTTTACCCATACCAATCTTGAAAAAAAGTTCAACTTTTCATTTTCTGGTTTATTGAGGTTCGGTATGTCTTCCTTCACAGTATTGTTACTGTAAGAGTATTCCCATGCTTGGACTAAAGAAAACAAACGTCCATCCCACAATGTAAAGATATTGACATTCTGTCAATTGCATTACATTTCACAGAGACCTTGCTAGGCATGGATGGGGTTTGATTCAATGGTCTTCTGTTCACGATACTGACCCCCTTGGCCATCATGCCTCATGAATTTGAATGTGTGCTCTTCACGAAATTATGTTCTTAATTATTGAAGTACTGAGTGTCTTCAATCACAGTATTGCTACTGTCATGGTTTTTCCTTGCCGGAGTTGATGGCATCAAATGTCCATTCCCCTATATGGATATTCTGTATATCCCATAACATTTCATCAAGATCTTGCTAGGCGTGAATGTGGTTTGAACCCATGATGTTCGATTTACGAGACCGACGCCTTACCACTTGGCCACCACGCCTCAGAAATTACCCAAACCAATCTTGAAAAAAAGTTTAACTTTTCATTTTCTGGTTTATTGAGGTTCGGTATGTCTTCCTTCACAGTATTGTTACTGTAAGAGTATTCCCATGCTTGGACTAAAGAAAACAAACGTCCATCCCACAATGTAAAGATAATGACATTCTGTAAATTACATTGCATTTCACTGAGACCTTGCTAGGCAAGGTTATTCCTCGCCGGAGTTCATGCCATCAAATGTCCATTCCCCTATGTAACTATATGGATATTCTGTAAATCCCTTGACATTTCATCGAGACCTTGCTAGGCGTGAATGGGGTTTGAACCCATGATCGTCGGTTTACGAGACCGACGCCTTACCACTTGGCCACCACGCCTCAGATTTTACCCAAACCAATCTTGAAAAAAAGTTTAACTTTTCATTTTCTGGTTTATTGAGGTTCGGTATGTCTTCCTTCACAGTATTGTTAATGTAAGAGTATTCCCATGCTTGGACTAAAGAAAACAAACGTCCATCCCACAATGTAAAGATTATGACATTCTGTAAATTACATTTCACAGAGACCTTGCTAGGCAAGGTTTTTCCTTGCCGGAGTTCATGCCATCAAATGTCCATTCCCCCATGTAACTATAAGGATATTCTTTAAATCCCTTGACATTTCATCGAGACCTCGCTAGGCGTGAATGGGGTTTGAACCCATGATCTTCGGTTTACGAGACCGACGCCTTACCACTTGGCCACCACGCCTCAGATTTTACCCAAACCAATCTTGAAAAAAAGTTTAACTTTTCATTTTCTGGTTTATTGAGGTTCGGTATGTCTTCCATCACAGTATTGTTACTGTAAGAGTATTCCAATGCTTGGACTAAAGAAAACAAACGTCCATCCCACAATATAAAGATTATGACATTCTGTCAATTACATTCCATTTCACAGAGACCTTGCTAGGCAATGTTTTTCCTTGCCGGAGTTCATGCCATCAAATGTCCATTCCCCTATGTAACTATAATGACAATCTGTAAATCCATTGACATTTCATCGAGACCTTGCTAGGCGTGAATGGGGTTTGAACCCATGATTTTCGATTTACGAGACCGACGCCTTACCACTTGGCCACCACGCCTCAGATTTTACCCAAACCAATCTTGAAAAAAAGTTTAACTTTTCATTTTCTGGTTTATTGAGGTTCGGTGTGTCTTCCTTCACAGTATTGTTACTGTAAGAGTATTCCCATGCTTGGACTAAAGAAAACAAACGTCCAACCCACAATGTCAAGATTATGACATTCTGTAAATTAAATTGCATGTCACAGAGACCTTGCTAGGCAAGGTTTTTCCTTGCCGGAGTTCATGCCATCAAATGTCCATTCCCCTATGTAACTATATGGATATTCTATAAATCCCTTGACTTTTCATCGAGACCTTGCTAGGCGTGAATGGGGTTTGAACCCATGATCTTCGGTTTACGAGACCGACGCCTTACCACTTGGCCACCACGCCTCAGATTTTTCCCAAACCAATCTTGAAAAAAAGTTTAACTTTTCATTTTCTGGTTTATTGAGGTTCGGTATGTCTTCATTCACAGTATTGTTACTGTAAGAGTATTCCCATGCTTGGACTAAAGAAAACAAACGTCCATCCCACAATGTAAAGATTATGACATTCTGTAAATTACATTCCATTTCACAGAGACCTTGCTAGGCAAGGTTTTTCCTTGCCGGAGTTCATGCCATAAAATGTCCATTCCCCTATGTAACTATAAGGATATACTGTACATCCCTTGACATTTCATCGAGACCTTGCTAGGCATGGATGGGGTTTGATTCAATGGTCTTCTGTTCACGATACTGACCCCCTTGGCCATCATGCCTCATGAATTTGAATGTGTGCTCTTCACGAAATTATGTTCTTAATTATTGAAGTACTGAGTGTCTTCAATCACAGTATTGCTACTGTCATGGTTTTTCCTTGCCGGAGTTGATGGCATCAAATGTCCATTCCCCTATATGGATATTCTGTATATCCCATAACATTTCATCAAGATCTTGCTAGGCGTGAATGTGGTTTGAACCCATGATGTTCGATTTACGAGACCGACGCCTTACCACTTGGCCACCACGCCTCAGAAATTACCCAAACCAATCTTGAAAAAAAGTTTAACTTTTCATTTTCTGGTTTATTGAGGTTCGGTATGTCTTCCTTCACAGTATTGTTACTGTAAGAGTATTCCCATGCTTGGACTAAAGAAAACAAACGTCCATCCCACAATGTAAAGATAATGACATTCTGTAAATTACATTGCATTTCACTGAGACCTTGCTAGGCAAGGTTATTCCTCGCCGGAGTTCATGCCATCAAATGTCCATTCCCCTATGTAACTATATGGATATTCTGTAAATCCCTTGACATTTCATCGAGACCTTGCTAGGCGTGAATGGGGTTTGAACCCATGATCTTCGGTTTACGAGACCGACGCCTTACCACTTGGCCACCACGCCTCAGATTTTACCCAAACCAATCTTGAAAAAAAGTTTAACTTTTCATTTTCTGGTTTATTGAGGTTCGGTATGTCTTCCTTCACAGTATTGTTAATGTAAGAGTATTCCCATGCTTGGACTAAAGAAAACAAACGTCCATCCCACAATGTAAAGATTATGACATTCTGTAAATTACATTTCACAGAGACCTTGCTAGGCAAGGTTTTTCCTTGCCGGAGTTCATGCCATCAAATGTCCATTCCCCCATGTAACTATAAGGATATTCTTTAAATCCCTTGACATTTCATCGAGACCTCGCTAGGCGTGAATGGGGTTTGAACCCATGATCTTCGGTTTACGAGACCGACGCCTTACCACTTGGCCACCACGCCTCAGATTTTACCCAAACCAATCTTGAAAAAAAGTTTAACTTTTCATTTTCTGGTTTATTGAGGTTCGGTATGTCTTCCATCACAGTATTGTTACTGTAAGAGTATTCCAATGCTTGGACTAAAGAAAACAAACGTCCATCCCACAATATAAAGATTATGACATTCTGTCAATTACATTCCATTTCACAGAGACCTTGCTAGGCAATGTTTTTCCTTGCCGGAGTTCATGCCATCAAATGTCCATTCCCCTATGTAACTATAATGACATTCTGTAAATCCATTGACATTTCATCGAGACCTTGCTAGGCGTGAATGGGGTTTGAACCCATGATTTTCGATTTACGAGACCGACGCCTTACCACTTGGCCACCACGCCTCAGATTTTACCCAAACCAATCTTGAAAAAAAGTTTAACTTTTCATTTTCTGGTTTATTGAGGTTCGGTGTGTCTTCCTTCACAGTATTGTTACTGTAAGAGTATTCCCATGCTTGGACTAAAGAAAACAAACGTCCAACCCACAATGTCAAGATTATGACATTCTGTAAATTAAATTGCATGTCACAGAGACCTTGCTAGGCAAGGTTTTTCCTTGCCGGAGTTCATGCCATCAAATGTCCATTCCCCTATGTAACTATATGGATATTCTGTAAATCCCTTGACTTTTCATCGAGACCTTGCTAGGCGTGAATGGGGTTTGAACCCATGATCTTCGGTTTACAAGACCGACGCCTTACCACTTGGCCACCACGCCTCAGATTTTTCCCAAACCAATCTTGAAAAAAAGTTTAACTTTTCATTTTCTGGTTTATTGAGGTTCGGTATGTCTTCATTCACAGTATTGTTACTGTAAGAGTATTCCCATGCTTGGACTAAAGAAAACAAACGTCCATCCCACAATGTAAAGATTATGACATTCTGTAAATTACATTCCATTTCACAGAGACCTTGCTAGGCAAGGTTTTTCCTTGCCGGAGTTCATGCCATAAAATGTCCATTCCCCTATGTAACTATAAGGATATACTGTACATCCCTTGACATTTCATCGAGACCTTGCTAGGCGTGAATGGGGTTTGAACCCATGATCTTCCGTTTACGAGACCGACGCCTTACCACTTGGCCACCACGCCTCAGATTTTACCCAAACCAATCTTGAAAAAAAGTTTAACTTTTCATTTCCTGGTTTATTGAGGTTCGGTATGTCTTCCTTCACAGTATTGTTACTGTAAGAGTATTCCCATGCTTGGACTAAAGAAAACAAACGTCCATCCCACAATGTAAAGATTATGACATTCTGTAAATTACATTATACAGAGACCTTGCTAGGCAAGGTTTTTCCTTGCCGGAGTTCATGCCATCAAATGTCCATTCCCCTATGTAACTATATGGATATTCTGTAAATCCCTTGACATTTCATCGAGACCTTGCTACGCGTGAATGGGGTTTGAACCTATGATCTTCGGTTTACGAGACCGACGCCTTACCACTTGGCCACCACGCCTCCGATTTCAAAACAAACCAATCTTGAAAAAAAGTTTAACTTTTCATTTTCTGGTTTATTGAGGTTCGGTGTGTCTTCCTTCACAGTATTGTTACTGTAAGAGTATTCCCATGCTTGGACTAAAGAAAACAAACGTCCATCCCACAATGTAAAGATTATGACATTCTGTAAATTACATTCCATTTCACAGAGACCTTGCTAGGCAAGGTTTTTCCTTGCCGGAGTTCATGCCATCAAATGTCCATTCCCCCTATGAAACTATACGGATATTCTGTACATCCCTTGACATTTCATCGAGACCTTGCTAGGCGTGAATGGGGTTTGAACCCATGATCTTCTGTTTACGAGACCGACGCCTTACCACTTGGCCACCACGCCTCAGATTTCACCCATACCAATCTTGAAAAAAAGTTTAACTTTTCATTTTCTGGTTTATTGAGGTTCGGTATGTCTTCCTTCACAGTATTGTTACTGTAAGAGTATTCCCATGCTTGGACTAAAGAAAACAAACGTCCATCCCACAATGTAAAGACATTCTGAAAATTGCATTACATTTCACAGAGACCTTGCTAGGCATGGATGGGGTTTGATTCAATGGTCTTCTGTTCACGATACTGACCCCCTTGGCCATCATGCCTCATGAATTTGAATGTGTGCTCTTCACGAAATTATGTTCTTAATTATTGAAGTTCGGAGTGTCTTCAAACACAGTATTGCTACTGTCATTGTTTTTCCTTGCCGGAGTTGATGGCATCAAATGTCCATTCCCCTATGTAACAATATGGATATTCTGTAAATCCCTTGACATTTCATCGATACCTTGCTAGGCGTGAATGGGGTTTGAACCCATAATCTTCGGTTTACGAGACCGACGCCTTACCACTTGGCCACCACGCCTCAGATTGTCCCCAAACCAATCTTGAAAAAAAGTTTAACTTTTCATTTTCTGGTTTATTGAGGTTCGGTATGTCTTCCTTCACAGTATTGTTACTGTAAGAGTATTCCCATGCTTGGACTAAAGAAAACAAACGTCCATCCCACAATGTAAAGATTATGACATTCTGTAAATTACATTCCATTTCACAGAGACCTTGCTAGGCAAGGTTTTACCTTGCCGGAGTTCATGCCATCAAATGTCCATTCCCCTATGAAACTATAAGGATATTCTGTACATCCCTTGACATTTCATCGGGACCTTGCTAGGCGTGAATGGGGTTTGAACCCATGATCTTCGGTTTACGAGACCGACGCCTTACCACTTCGCCACCACGCCTCAGATTTCACTCATACCAATCTTGAAAAAAAGTTTAACTTTTCATTTTCTGGTTTATTGAGGTTCGGTATGTCTTCCTTCACAGTATTGTTACTGTAAGAGTATTCCCATGCTTGGACTAAAGAAAACAAACGTCCATCCCACAATGTAAAGATCATGACATTCTGTAAATTCCATTTCACAGAGACCTTGCTAGGCAAGATTTTTCCTTGCCGGAGTTCATGCCATCAAATGTCCATTCCCCTATGTAACTATATAGATATTCTGTAAATCCCTTGACATTTCATCTAGACCTTGCTAGGCGTGAATGGGGTTTGATCCCATGATCGTCGGTTTACGAGACCGACGCCTTACCACTTGGCCACCACACCGCAGATTTTACCCAAACCAATCTTGAAAAAAAGTTTAACTTTTCATTTTCTGGTTTATTGAGGTTCGGTATGTCTTCCTTCACAGTATTGTTACTGTAAGAGTATTCCCATGCTTGGACTAAAGAAAGCAAATGTCCATCCCACAATGTAAAGATAATGACATTCTGTAAATTGCATTACATTTCACAGAGACCTTGCAAGGCATGGATGGGGTTTGATTCAATGCTCTTCTGTTCACGATACTGACCCCCTTGGCCATCATGTCTCATGAATTTGAATGTGTGCTCTTCACGAAATTATGTTCTTAATTATTGAAGTACTGATTGTCTTCAATCACAGTATTGCTACTGTCATGGTTTTTCCTTGCCGGAGTTGATGGCATCAAATGTCCATTCCCCTATGTAACTATGTGGATATTCTGTAAATCCCTTGAAATTTCATCGAGACCTTGCTAGGCGTGAATGGGGTTTGAACCCATGATCTTCGGTTTACGAGACCGACGCCTTACCACTTGGCCACCACGCCTCAGATTTTCCCCAAACCAATCTTGAAAAAAAGTTTAACTTGACATTTTCTGGTTTATTGAGGTTCGGTATGTCTTCCCTCACAGTATTGTTACTGTAAGAGTATTCCCATGCTTGGACTAAAGAAAACAAACGTCCATCCCACAATGTAAAGATCATGACATTCTGTAAATTCCATTTCACAGAGATCTTGCTAGGCAAGGTTTTTCCTTGCCAGAGTTCATGCCATAAAATGTCCATTCCCCTATGTAACTATATAGATATTCTGTAAATCCCTTGACATTTCATCGAGACCTTGCTAGGCGTGAATGGGGTTTGATCCCATGATCGACGGTTTACGAGACCGACGCCTTACCACTTGTCCACCACGCCTCAGATTTTACCCAAACCAATCTTGAAAAAAAGTTTAACTTTTCATTTTCTGGTTTATTGAGGTTCGGTATGTCTTCCTTCACAGTATTGTTACTGTAAGAGTATTCCCATGCTTGGACTAAAGAAAACAAATGTCCATCCCACAATGTAAAGATAATGACATTCTGTAAATTACATTACATTTCACAGAGACCTTGCTAGGCATGGATGGGGTTTGATTCAATGGTCTTCTGTTCACGATACTGACCCCCTTGGCCATCATGTCTCATGAATTTGAATGTGTGCTCTTCACGAAATTATGTTCTTAATTATTGAAGTTCGGAGTGTCTTCAAACACAGTATTGCTACTGTCATGGTTTTTCCTTGCCGGAGTTGATGGCATCAAATGTCCATTCCCCCATGTAACAATATGGATATTCTTTAAATCCCTTGACATTTCATCGATACCTAGCTAGGCGTGAATGGGGTTTGAACCCATGATCTTCGGTTTACGAGACCGACGCCTTACCACTTGGCCACCACGCCTCAGATTTCACCCATACCAATCTTGAAAAAAAGTTTAACTTTTCATTTTCTGGTTTATTGAGGTTCGGTATGTCTTCCTTCACAGTATTGTTACTGTAAGAGTATTCCCATGCTTGGACTAAAGAAAACAAACGTCCATCCCACAATGTAAAGATCATGACATTCTGTAAATTCCATTTCACAGAGACCTTGCTAGGCAAGGTTTTTCCTTGCCGGAGTTCAAGCCATCAAATGTCCATTCCCCTATGTAACTATATAGATATTATGTAAATCCCTTGACATTTCATCTAGACCTTGCTAGGCGTGAATGGGGTTTGATCCCATGATCGTCGGTTTACGAGACCGACGCCTTACCACTTGTCCACCACGCCGCAGATTTTACCCAAACCATTCTTGAAAAAAAGTTTAACTTTTCATTTTCTGGTTTATTGAGGTTCGGTATGTCTTCCTTTACAGTATTGTTACTGTAAGAGTATTCCCATGCTTGGACTAAAGAAAGCAAATGTCCATCCCACAATGTAAAGATAATGACATTCTGTAAATTGCATTACATTTCACAGAGACCTTGCAAGGCATGGATGGGGTTTGATTCAATGCTCTTCTGTTCACGATACTGACCCCCTTGGCCATCATGTCTCATGAATTTGAATGTGTGCTCTTCACGAAATTATGTTCTTAATTATTGAAGTACTGATTGTCTTCAATCACAGTATTGCTACTGTCATGGTTTTTCCTTGCCGGAGTTGATGGCATCAAATGTCCATTCCCCTATGTAACTATGTGGATATTCTGTAAATCCCTTGAAATTTCATCGAGACCTTGCTAGGCGTGAATGGGGTTTGAACCCATGATCTTCGGTTTACGAGACCGATGCCTTACCACTTGGCCACCACGCCTCAGATTTTCCCCAAACCAATCTTGAAAAAAAGTTTAACTTGACATTTTCTGGTTTATTGAGGTTCGGTATGTCTTCCCTCACAGTATTGTTACTGTAAGAGTATTCCCATGCTTGGACTAAAGAAAACAAACGTCCATCCCACAATGTAAAGATCATGACATTCTGTAAATTCCATTTCACAGAGATCTTGCTAGGCAAGGTTTTTCCTTGCCAGAGTTCATGCCATAAAATGTCCATTCCCCTATGTAACTATATAGATATTCTGTAAATCCCTTGACATTTCATCGAGACCTTGCTAGGCGTGAATGGGGTTTGATCCCATGATCGACGGTTTACGAGACCGACGCCTTACCACTTGTCCACCACGCCTCAGATTTTACCCAAACCAATCTTGAAAAAAAGTTTAACTTTTCATTTTCTGGTTTATTGAGGTTCGGTATGTCTTCCTTCACAGTATTGTTACTGTAAGAGTATTCCCATGCTTGGACTAAAGAAAACAAATGTCCATCCCACAATGTAAAGATAATGACATTCTGTAAATTACATTACATTTCACAGAGACCTTGCTAGGCATGGATGGGGTTTGATTCAATGGTCTTCTGTTCACGATACTGACCCCCTTGGCCATCATGTCTCATGAATTTGAATGTGTGCTCTTCACGAAATTATGTTCTTAATTATTGAAGTTCGGAGTGTCTTCAAACACAGTATTGCTACTGTCATGGTTTTTCCTTGCCGGAGTTGATGGCATCAAATGTCCATTCCCCCATGTAACAATATGGATATTCTTTAAATCCCTTGACATTTCATCGATACCTTGCTAGGCGTGAATGGGGTTTGAACCCATGATCTTCGGTTTACGAGACCGACGCCTTACCACTTGGCCACCACGCCTCAGATTTCACCCATACCAATCTTGAAAAAAAGTTTAACTTTTCATTTTCTGGTTTATTGAGGTTCGGTATGTCTTCCTTCACAGTATTGTTACTGTAAGAGTATTCCCATGCTTGGACTAAAGAAAACAAACGTCCATCCCACAATGTAAAGATCATGACATTCTGTAAATTCCATTTCACAGAGACCTTGCTAGGCAAGGTTTTTCCTTGCCGGAGTTCATGCCATCAAATGTCCATTCCCCTATGTAACTATATAGATATTATGTAAATCCCTTGACATTTCATCTAGACCTTGCTAGGCGTGAATGGGGTTTGATCCCATGATCGTCGGTTTACGAGACCGACGCCTTACCACTTGTCCACCACGCCGCAGATTTTACCCAAACCATTCTTGAAAAAAAGTTTAACTTTTCATTTTCTGGTTTATTGAGGTTCGGTATGTCTTCCTTTACAGTATTGTTACTGTAAGAGTATTCCCATGCTTGGACTAAAGAAAGCAAATGTCCATCCCACAATGTAAAGATAATGACATTCTGTAAATTGCATTACATTTCACAGAGACCTTGCAAGGCATGGATGGGGTTTGATTCAATGCTCTTCTGTTCACGATACTGACCCCCTTGGCCATCATGTCTCATGAATTTGAATGTGTGCTCTTCACGAAATTATGTTCTTAATTATTGAAGTACTGATTGTCTTCAATCACAGTATTGCTACTGTCATGGTTTTTCCTTGCCGGAGTTGATGGCATCAAATGTCCATTCCCCTATGTAACTATGTGGATATTCTGTAAATCCCTTGAAATTTCATCGAGACCTTGCTAGGCGTGAATGGGGTTTGAACCCATGAACTTCGGTTTACGAGACCGACGCCTTACCACTTGGCCACCACGCCTCAGATTTTCCCCAAACCAATCTTGAAAAAAAGTTTAACTTGACATTTTCTGGTTTATTGAGGTTCGGTATGTCTTCCTTCACAGTATTGTTACTGTAAGAGTATTCCCATGCTTGGACTAAAGAAAACAAACGTCCATCCCACAATGTAAAGATCATGACATTCTGTAAATTCCATTTCACAGAGATCTTGCAAGGCAAGATTTTTCCTTGCCGGAGTTTATGCCATCAAATGTCCATTCCCCTATGTAACTATAAGGAAATTCTGTAAATCCCTTGACATTTCTTCGAGACCTTGCTAGGCGTGAATGGGGTTTGAACCCATGATCTTCGATTTACGAGACCGACGCCATACCACTTGGCCACCACGCCTCAGATTTTACCCAAACCAATCTTGAAAAAAAGTTTAACTTTTCATTTTCTGGTTTATTGAGGTTCGGTATGTCTTCCTTCACAGTATTGTTACTATAAGAGTATTCCCATGCTTGGACTAAAGAAAACAAACGTCCATCCCACAATGTAAAGATTATGACATTCTGTAAATTACATTCCATTTCACAGAGACCTTGCTAGGCAAGGTTTTACCTTGCCGGAGTTCATGCCATCAAATGTCCATTCCCCTATGAAACTATAAGGATATTCTGTACATCCCTTGACATTTCATCGAGACCTTGCTAGGCGTGAATGGGGTTTGAACCCATGAACTTCGGTTTACGAGACCGACGCCTTAACATTTGGCCACCACGCCTCAGATATCACCCATACCAATCTTGAAAAAAAGTTTAACTTTTCACTTTCTGGTTTATTGAGGTTCGGTATGTCTTCCTTCACAGTATTGTTACTGTAAGAGTATTCCCATGCTTGGACTAAAGAAAACAAACGTCCATCCCACAATGTAAAGACATTCTGTAAATTGCATTACATTTCACAGAGACCTTGCTAGGCATGGATGGGGTTTGATTCAATGGTCTTCTGTTCACGATACTGACCCCCTTGGCCATCATGCCTCATGAATTTGAATGTGTGCACTTCACGAAATTATGTTCTTAATTATTGAAGTTCGGAGTGTCTTCAAACACAGTATTGCTACTGTCATGGTTTTTCCTTGCCGGAGTTGATGGCATCAAATGTCCATTCCCCTATGTAACAATATGGATATTCTGTAAATCCCTTGACATTTCATCGACACCTTGCTAGGCGTGAATGGGGTTTGAACCCATGATCTTCGGTTTACGAGACCGACGCCTTACCACTTGGCCACCACGCCTCAGATTTTACCCAAACCAATCTTGAAAAAAAGTTTAACTTTTCATTTTCTGGTTTATTGAGGTTCGGTATGTCTTCCTTCACAGTATTGTTACTGTAAGAGTATTCCCAAGCTTGGACTAAAGAAAACAAACGTCCATCCCACAATGTAAAGATATTGACATTCTGTCAATTGCATTACATTTCACAGAGACCTTGCTAGGCATGGATGGGGTTTGATTCAATGGTCTTCTGTTCACGATACTGACCCCCCTGGCCATCATGCTTCATGAATTTGAATGTGTGCTCTTCACGAAATTATGTTCATAATTATTGAAGTACTGAGTGTCTTCAATCACAGTATTGCTACTGTCATGGTTTTTCCTTGCCGGAGTTGATGGCATCAAATGTCCATTCCCCTATGTAACAATATGAATATTCTGTAAATCCCTTGACATTTCATTGATACCTTGCTTGGCGTGAATGGGGTTTGAACCCATGATCTTCGGTTTACGAGACCGACGCCTTTCCACTTGGCCACCACTCCTCAGATTTTCCCCAAACCAATCTTGAAAAAAAGTTTAACTTTTCATTTTCTGGTTTATTGAGGTTCGGTATGTCTTCCTTCACAGTATTGTTACTGTAAGAGTATTCCCATGCTTGGACTAAAGAAAACAAACGTCCATCCCACAATGTAAAGATTATGACATTCTGTAAATTACATTCCATTTCACAGAGACCTTGCTAGGCAAGGTTTTACCTTGCCGGAGTTCATGCCATCAAATGTCCATTCCCCTATGAAACTATAAGGATATTCTGTACATCCCTTGACATTTCATCGAGACCTTGCTAGGCGTGAATGGGGTTTGAACCCATGATCTTCGGTTTACGAGACCGACGCCTTACCACTTGGCCACCACGCCACAGATTTCACCCATACCAATCTTGAAAAAAAGTTTAACTTTTCATTTTCTGGTTTATAGAGGTTCGGTATGTCTTCCTTCACAGTATTGTTACTGTAAGAGTATTCCCATGCTTGGACTAAAGAAAACAAACGTCCATCCCACAATGTAAAGATTATGACATTCTGTAAATTACATTCCATTTCACAGAGACCTTGCAAGGCAAGATTTTTCCTTGCCGGAGTTCATGCCATCAAATGTCCATTCCCCTATGTAACTATAAGGAAATTCTGTAAATCCCTTGACATTTCTTCGAGACCTTGCTAGGCGTGAATGGGGTTTGAACCCATGATCTTCGATTTACGAGACCGACGCCTTACCACTTGGCCACCACGCCTCAGATTTTACCCAAACCAATCTTGAAAAAAAGTTTAACTTTTCATTTTCTGGTTTATTGAGGTTCGGTATGTCTTCCTTCACAGTATTGTTACTGTAAGAGTATTCCCATGCTTGGACTAAAGAAAACAAACGTCCATCCCACAATGTAAAGACATTCTGTAAATTGCATTACATTTCACAGAGACCTTGCTAGGCATGGATGGGGTTTGATTCAATGGTCTTCTGTTCACGATACTGACCCCCTTGGCCATCATGCCTCATGAATTTGAATGTGTGCTCTTCACGAAATTATGTTCTTAATTATTGAAGTTCGGAGTGTCTTCAAACACAGTATTGCTACTGTCATGGTTTTTCCTTGCCGGAGTTGATGGCATCAAATGTCCATTCCCCTATGTAACAATATGAATATTCTGTAAATCCCTTGACATTTCATCGATACCTTGCTAGGCGTGAATGGGGTTTGAACCCATGATCTTCGGTTTACGAGACCGACGCCTTACCACTTGGCCACCACGCCTCAGATTTTCCCCAAACCAATCTTGAAAAAAAGTTTAACTTTTAATTTTCTGGTTTATTGAGGTTCGGTATGTCTTCCTTCACAGTATTGTTACTGTAAGAGTATTCCCATGCTTGGACTAAAGAAAACAAACGTCCATCCCACAATGTAAAGATTATGACATTCTGTATATTACATTCCATTTCACAGAGACCTTGCTAGGCAAGGTTTTACCTTGCCGGAGTTCATGCCATCAAATGTCCATTCCCCTATGAAACTATAAGGATATTCTGTACATCCCTTGACAATTCATCGAGACCTTGCTAGGCGTGAATGGGGTTTGAACCCATGATCTTCGGTTTACGAGACCGACGCCTTACCACTTGGCCACCACGCCTCAGATTTCACCCATACCAATCTTGAAAAAAAGTTTAACTTTTCATTTTCTGGTTTATTGAGGTTCGGTATGTCTTCCTTCACAGTATTGTTACTGTAAGAGTATTCCCATGCTTGGACTAAAGAAAACAAACGTCCATCCCACAATGTAAAGATTATGACATTCTGTAAATTACATTTCACAGAGACCTTGCTAGGCAAGGTTTTTCCTTGCCGGAGTTCATGCCATCAAATGTCCATTCCCCTATGAAACTATATGGATATTGTGTAAATCCCTTGACATTACAACGAGACCTAGGCGTGAATGGGGTTTGAACCCATGATCTTCTGTTTACGAGACCGACGCCTTACCACTTGGCCACCACGCCTCAGTTTATACCCAAACCAATCTTGAAAAAAAGTTTAACTTTTCATTTTCTGTTTTTTTGAGGTTCGGTATGTCTTCCTTCACAGTATTGTTACTGTAAGAGTATTCCCATGCTTGGACTAAAGAAAACAAACGTCCATCCCACAATGTAAAGATTATGACATTCTGTAAATTACATTCCATTTCACAGAGACCATGCAAGGCAAGATTTTTCCTTGCCGGAGTTCATGCCATCAAATGTCCATTCCCCTATGTAACTATAAGGAAATTCTGTAAATCCCTTGACATTTCTTCGAGACCTTGCTAGGCGTGAATGGGGTTTTGAACCCATGATCTTCGATTTACGAGACCGACGCCTTACCACTTGGCCACCACGCCTCAGATTTTACCCAAACCAATCTTGAAAAAAAGTTTTACTTTTCAATTTCTGGTTCATTGAGGTTCGGTGTGTCTTCCTTCACAGTATTGTTACTGTAAGAGTATTCCCATGCTTGGACTAAAGAAAACAAACGTCCATCCCACAATGTAAAGACATTCTGTAAATTGCATTACATTTCACAGAGACCTTGCTAGGCATGGATGGGGTTTGATTCAATGGTCTTCTGTTCACGATACTGACCCCCTTGGCCATCATGCCTCATGAATTTGAATGTGTGCTCTTCACGAAATTATGTTCTTAATTATTGAAGTTCGGAGTGTCTTCAAACACAGTATTGCTACTGTCATGGTTTTTCCTTGCCGGAGTTGATGGCATCAAATGTCCATTCCCCTATGTAACAATATGAATATTCTGTAAATCCCTTGACATTTCATCGATACCTTGCTAGGCGTGAATGGGGTTTGAACCCATGATCTTCGGTTTACGAGACCGACGCCTTACCACTTGGCCACCACGCCTCAGATTTTCCCCAAACCAATCTTGAAAAAAAGTTTAACTTTTAATTTTCTGGTTTATTGAGGTTCGGTATGTCTTCCTTCACAGTATTGTTACTGTAAGAGTATTCCCATGCTTGGACTAAAGAAAACAAACGTCCATCCCACAATGTAAAGATTATGACATTCTGTATATTACATTCCATTTCACAGAGACCTTGCTAGGCAAGGTTTTACCTTGCCGGAGTTCATGCCATCAAATGTCCATTCCCCTATGAAACTATAAGGATATTCTGTACATCCCTTGACAATTCATCGAGACCTTGCTTGGCGTGAATGGGGTTTGAACCCATGATCTTCGGTTTACGAGACCGACGCCTTACCACTTGGCCACCACGCCTCAGATTTCACCCATACCAATCTTGAAAAAAAGTTTAACTTTTCATTTTCTGGTTTATTGAGGTTCGGTATGTCTTCCTTCACAGTATTGTTACTGTAAGAGTATTCCCATGCTTGGACTAAAGAAAACAAACGTCCATCCCACAATGTAAAGATTATGACATTTTTTAAATTACATTTCACAGAGACCTTGCTAGGCAAGGTTTTTCCTTGCCGGAGTTCATGCCATCAAATGTCCATTCCCCTTTGAAACTATATGGATATTGTGTAAATCCCTTGACATTACAACGAGACCTAGGCGTGAATGGGGTTTGAACCCATGATCTTCTGTTTACGAGACCGACGCCTTACCACTTGGCCACCACGCCTCAGTTTATACCCAAACCAATCTTGAAAAAAAGTTTAACTTTTCATTTTCTGTTTTTTTGAGGTTCGGTATGTCTTCCTTCACAGTATTGTTACTGTAAGAGTATTCCCATGCTTGGACTAAAGAAAACAAACGTCCATCCCACAATGTAAAGATTATGACATTCTGTAAATTACATTCCATTTCACAGAGACCATGCAAGGCAAGATTTTTCCTTGCCGGAGTTCATGCCATCAAATGTCCATTCCCCTATGTAACTATAAGGAAATTCTGTAAATCCCTTGACATTTCTTCGAGACCTTGCTAGGCGTGAATGGGGTTTTGAACCCATGATCTTCGATTTACGAGACCGACGCCTTACCACTTGGCCACCACGCCTCAGATTTTACCCAAACCAATCTTGAAAAAAAGTTTTACTTTTCAATTTCTGGTTCATTGAGGTTCGGTGTGTCTTCCTTCACAGTATTGTTACTGTAAGAGTATTCCCATGCTTGGACTAAAGAAAACAAACGTCCATCGCACAATGTAAAGATTATGACATTCTGTAAATTACATTCCACAGAGACCTTGCTAGGCAAGGTTTTTCCTGGCCGGAGTTCATGCCATCAAATGTCCATTCCCCTATGAAACTATATGGATATTCTGTAAATCCCTTGACATTACATCGAGACCTAGGCGTGAATGGGGTTTGAACCCATGATCTTCGATTTACGAGACCGACGCCTTACCACTTGGCCACCATGCCTCAGATTTCACCCATACCAATCTTGAAAAAAAGTTTAACTTTTCATTTTCTGGTTTATTGAGGTTCGGTATGTCTTCCTTCACAGTATTGTTACTGTAAGAGTATTCCCATGCTTGGACTAAAGAAAACAAACGTCCATCCCACAATGTAAAGATTATGACATTCTGTAAATTACATTCCATTTCACAGAGACCTTGCTAGGCAAGGTTTTACCTTGCCGGAGTTCATGCCATCAAATGTCCATTCCCCTATGAAACTATAAGGATATTCTGTACATCCCTTGACATTTCATCGAGACCTTGCTAGGCGTGAATGGGGTTTGAACCCATGATCTTCGGTTTACGAGACCGACGCCTTACCACTTGGCCACCACGCCACAGATTTCACCCATACCAATCTTGAAAAAAAGTTTAACTTTTCATTTTCTGGTTTATAGAGGTTCGGTATGTCTTCCTTCACAGTATTGTTACTGTAAGAGTATTCCCATGCTTGGACTAAAGAAAACAAACGTCCATCCCACAATGTAAAGATTATGACATTCTGTAAATTACATTCCATTTCACAGAGACCTTGCAAGGCAAGATTTTTCCTTGCCGGAGTTCATGCCATCAAATGTCCATTCCCCTATGTAACTATAAGGAAATTCTGTAAATCCCTTGACATTTCTTCGAGACCTTGCTAGGCGTGAATGGGGTTTGAACCCATGATCTTCGATTTACGAGACCGACGCCTTACCACTTGGCCACCACGCCTCAGATTTTACCCAAACCAATCTTGAAAAAAAGTTTAACTTTTCATTTTCTGGTTTATTGAGGTTCGGTATGTCTTCCTTCACAGTATTGTTACTGTAAGAGTATTCCCATGCTTGGACTAAAGAAAACAAACGTCCATCCCACAATGTAAAGACATTCTGTAAATTGCATTACATTTCACAGAGACCTTGCTAGGCATGGATGGGGTTTGATTCAATGGTCTTCTGTTCACGATACTGACCCCCTTGGCCATCATGCCTCATGAATTTGAATGTGTGCTCTTCACGAAATTATGTTCTTAATTATTGAAGTTCGGAGTGTCTTCAAACACAGTATTGCTACTGTCATGGTTTTTCCTTGCCGGAGTTGATGGCATCAAATGTCCATTCCCCTATGTAACAATATGAATATTCTGTAAATCCCTTGACATTTCATCGATACCTTGCTAGGCGTGAATGGGGTTTGAACCCATGATCTTCGGTTTACGAGACCGACGCCTTACCACTTGGCCACCACGCCTCAGATTTTCCCCAAACCAATCTTGAAAAAAAGTTTAACTTTTAATTTTCTGGTTTATTGAGGTTCGGTATGTCTTCCTTCACAGTATTGTTACTGTAAGAGTATTCCCATGCTTGGACTAAAGAAAACAAACGTCCATCCCACAATGTAAAGATTATGACATTCTGTATATTACATTCCATTTCACAGAGACCTTGCTAGGCAAGGTTTTACCTTGCCGGAGTTCATGCCATCAAATGTCCATTCCCCTATGAAACTATAAGGATATTCTGTACATCCCTTGACAATTCATCGAGACCTTGCTAGGCGTGAATGGGGTTTGAACCCATGATCTTCGGTTTACGAGACCGACGCCTTACCACTTGGCCACCACGCCTCAGATTTCACCCATACCAATCTTGAAAAAAAGTTTAACTTTTCATTTTCTGGTTTATTGAGGTTCGGTATGTCTTCCTTCACAGTATTGTTACTGTAAGAGTATTCCCATGCTTGGACTAAAGAAAACAAACGTCCATCCCACAATGTAAAGATTATGACATTCTGTAAATTACATTTCACAGAGACCTTGCTAGGCAAGGTTTTTCCTTGCCGGAGTTCATGCCATCAAATGTCCATTCCCCTATGAAACTATATGGATATTGTGTAAATCCCTTGACATTACAACGAGACCTAGGCGTGAATGGGGTTTGAACCCATGATCTTCTGTTTACGAGACCGACGCCTTACCACTTGGCCACCACGCCTCAGTTTATACCCAAACCAATCTTGAAAAAAAGTTTAACTTTTCATTTTCTGTTTTTTTGAGGTTCGGTATGTCTTCCTTCACAGTATTGTTACTGTAAGAGTATTCCCATGCTTGGACTAAAGAAAACAAACGTCCATCCCACAATGTAAAGATTATGACATTCTGTAAATTACATTCCATTTCACAGAGACCATGCAAGGCAAGATTTTTCCTTGCCGGAGTTCATGCCATCAAATGTCCATTCCCCTATGTAACTATAAGGAAATTCTGTAAATCCCTTGACATTTCTTCGAGACCTTGCTAGGCGTGAATGGGGTTTTGAACCCATGATCTTCGATTTACGAGACCGACGCCTTACCACTTGGCCACCACGCCTCAGATTTTACCCAAACCAATCTTGAAAAAAAGTTTTACTTTTCAATTTCTGGTTCATTGAGGTTCGGTGTGTCTTCCTTCACAGTATTGTTACTGTAAGAGTATTCCCATGCTTGGACTAAAGAAAACAAACGTCCATCCCACAATGTAAAGACATTCTGTAAATTGCATTACATTTCACAGAGACCTTGCTAGGCATGGATGGGGTTTGATTCAATGGTCTTCTGTTCACGATACTGACCCCCTTGGCCATCATGCCTCATGAATTTGAATGTGTGCTCTTCACGAAATTATGTTCTTAATTATTGAAGTTCGGAGTGTCTTCAAACACAGTATTGCTACTGTCATGGTTTTTCCTTGCCGGAGTTGATGGCATCAAATGTCCATTCCCCTATGTAACAATATGAATATTCTGTAAATCCCTTGACATTTCATCGATACCTTGCTAGGCGTGAATGGGGTTTGAACCCATGATCTTCGGTTTACGAGACCGACGCCTTACCACTTGGCCACCACGCCTCAGATTTTCCCCAAACCAATCTTGAAAAAAAGTTTAACTTTTAATTTTCTGGTTTATTGAGGTTCGGTATGTCTTCCTTCACAGTATTGTTACTGTAAGAGTATTCCCATGCTTGGACTAAAGAAAACAAACGTCCATCCCACAATGTAAAGATTATGACATTCTGTATATTACATTCCATTTCACAGAGACCTTGCTAGGCAAGGTTTTACCTTGCCGGAGTTCATGCCATCAAATGTCCATTCCCCTATGAAACTATAAGGATATTCTGTACATCCCTTGACAATTCATCGAGACCTTGCTTGGCGTGAATGGGGTTTGAACCCATGATCTTCGGTTTACGAGACCGACGCCTTACCACTTGGCCACCACGCCTCAGATTTCACCCATACCAATCTTGAAAAAAAGTTTAACTTTTCATTTTCTGGTTTATTGAGGTTCGGTATGTCTTCCTTCACAGTATTGTTACTGTAAGAGTATTCCCATGCTTGGACTAAAGAAAACAAACGTCCATCCCACAATGTAAAGATTATGACATTTTTTAAATTACATTTCACAGAGACCTTGCTAGGCAAGGTTTTTCCTTGCCGGAGTTCATGCCATCAAATGTCCATTCCCCTTTGAAACTATATGGATATTGTGTAAATCCCTTGACATTACAACGAGACCTAGGCGTGAATGGGGTTTGAACCCATGATCTTCTGTTTACGAGACCGACGCCTTACCACTTGGCCACCACGCCTCAGTTTATACCCAAACCAATCTTGAAAAAAAGTTTAACTTTTCATTTTCTGTTTTTTTGAGGTTCGGTATGTCTTCCTTCACAGTATTGTTACTGTAAGAGTATTCCCATGCTTGGACTAAAGAAAACAAACGTCCATCCCACAATGTAAAGATTATGACATTCTGTAAATTACATTCCATTTCACAGAGACCATGCAAGGCAAGATTTTTCCTTGCCGGAGTTCATGCCATCAAATGTCCATTCCCCTATGTAACTATAAGGAAATTCTGTAAATCCCTTGACATTTCTTCGAGACCTTGCTAGGCGTGAATGGGGTTTTGAACCCATGATCTTCGATTTACGAGACCGACGCCTTACCACTTGGCCACCACGCCTCAGATTTTACCCAAACCAATCTTGAAAAAAAGTTTTACTTTTCAATTTCTGGTTCATTGAGGTTCGGTGTGTCTTCCTTCACAGTATTGTTACTGTAAGAGTATTCCCATGCTTGGACTAAAGAAAACAAACGTCCATCGCACAATGTAAAGATTATGACATTCTGTAAATTACATTCCACAGAGACCTTGCTAGGCAAGGTTTTTCCTGGCCGGAGTTCATGCCATCAAATGTCCATTCCCCTATGAAACTATATGGATATTCTGTAAATCCCTTGACATTACATCGAGACCTAGGCGTGAATGGGGTTTGAACCCATGATCTTCGATTTACGAGACCGACGCCTTACCACTTGGCCACCATGCCTCAGATTTCACCCATACCAATCTTAAAAAAAAGTTTAACTTTTCATTTTCTGGTTTATTGAGGTTCGGTGTGTCTTCCTTCACAGTATTGTTACTGTAAGAGTATTCCCATGCTTGGACTAAAGAAAATAAACGTCCATCCCACAATGTAAAGACATTCTGTAAATTGCATTACATTTTACAGAGACCTTGCTAGGGGTGGGGTTTGATTCAATGGTCTTCTGTTCACGATACTGACCCCCTTGGCCATCATGCCTCATGAATATGAATGTGTGCTCTTCACGAAATTATGTTCTTAATTATTGAAGTTCTGAGTGTCTTCAATCACAGTATTGCTACTGTCATTGTTTTTCCTTGCCGGAGTTGATGGCATCAAATGTCCATTCCCCTATGTAACTATATGGATATTCTTTTAATCGCTTGACATTTCATCGAGACCTTGCTAGGCGTGAATGGGGTTTGAACCCATGAACTTCGGTTTACGAGACCGACGCCTTACCACTTGGCCACCACGCCTCAGATTAAACACAAACCAATCTTGAAAAAAAGTTTAACTTTAAATGTTCTGGTTTATTGAGGTTCGGTATGTCTTCCTTCACAGTATTGTTACTGTAAGAGTATTCCCATGCTTGGACTAAAGAAAACAAACGTCCATCCCACAATGTAAAGATTATGACATTCTGTAAATTACATTCCATTTCACAGAGACCTTGCTAGGCAAGGTTTTTCCTTGCCGGAGTTCATGCCATCAAATGTCCATTCCCCTATGTAACTATAAGGATATTCTGTAAATCCCTTGACTTTTCATTCGATACCATGCTAGGCGTGAATGGGGTTTGAACCCATGATCTTCGGTTTACGAGACCGACGCCTTACCACTTGGCCACCACGCCTCTTGATTTAGAATATGTGTTCTTTAAATAATGTTTAACTTTTCTTATTCCATGAGTTTCTAGGTGACTTCATTCACAGTATTGCTACTGTAAAGGTTTTCGCTTGCTGACAGTGATGACATCAAATGTCCATTCCCCAATGTAACTATATGGATATTCTGTAAAACCCATGACATTTCATCGAGACCTTGCTAGGCGTGAATGGGGTTTGAACCCATGATCATCGGTTTACGAGACCGACACCTTACCACTTGGCCACCACACCTCAGAATTTACTAAAACCAATCTTGAAAAAAAGTTTAACTTTTCAATTTCTTGTTTATAGAGGTTCGGTATGTCTTCCTTCACAGTATTGTTACTGTAAGAGTATTCCCATGCTTGGTCTAAAGAAAACACACGTCCATCCCACAATGTAATGACATTCTGTAAATTACATTCCATTTCACAGACACCTTGCTAGGCATGGATGGGGCTTAATTCAATGGGCTTCTGTTCACGATACTGACCCCCTTGGCCATCATGCCTCATGAATTTGAATGTGTGCTCTTTAAATTATCTTTAACTTTTCTTATTCCATGAGGTTCTTGGTGTCTTCATTCACAGTATTGCTACTGTAAAGGTTTACCCTTGCTGACATCAAATGTCCAGTCCCCAATGTAACTATATGGATAATCTGTAAATCCCATGATCTTCTGTTTACGTGACTGACACTTTACCACTTGACCACCACGCCTCAGTATTGCAATAACCGCTTTTTAAAAGCTTTTAACTGTTCAATGTTCTTCTTCATTGATGTTTTGTGTGTCGTTAATTGCAGTATTAACTGTGTAGCAATGTTGTGTTGCAAAATTTTATTGTATTGTGTTGTATTGTACTACATTACTTAACTGTGTAGCAACTGCAGTAGCTGCTATCATTGATGTAACATGGGGAATTGGTTAGCCTAGCGATTGTTGTACTTGCACTTGGTTCTATGAACATCCTTACTGTACCGACAGCGATATATTGTTGCACTTCTTATGACAAATGTACTTATTGTAAGTCGCTTTGGATAAAAGTGTCTGCTAAATGCCCAAATGTAAATGTATTGTACATTTTTGAGTATACCCTTTCTGAATTTTGAGCAGAAATTGTCCATCCCACTATGTATTGATAATGACATTCCGTAGTTGACATGGAATTCAATAATCGTTTAACCATTCAAGATTCATCTTTATTGAGGTTTTGTCACGTGGTCTTTATTCTTTCTTTATTCTTTGTTCCAAAGATAGTCCCTTGGTCCTTAATGTGGGGTTAGGTTTAGGGTTAGCGATTAAAGACTTACACGTTGTTTGTCTTTGTTCGCAGTATTTTCACTTGTATACTAAAACACTAAAATGGAAAGGCTCATAAACGAGGTTGAGGTAAACCAAATGTTACGTTTTAGCTAACTTAGTGCAGGAGGCATTACAAATCTTCCAATAACCAAAGATAATCCATTGCACTACATTTAAAACATTTCTCACAGCTGTCTTTATAGGGTTGACACCAATCTGTCAGTTTAAAATTAGACCAAGGAGTGATTGAAAGATTTCTAATTAAAGGAAACATGTGGATGTTGATTAATGCATATGTTTACAATCTTAAATGCCGTGCTTTTGCTTGTAATATCGCTATGCCACCACTAGATTCTGTTCGTACGGATGGTCAGAAATATGCTCATATGAGTATATTTTGATCAATTCCATATTATATGGAATTGATCAAAGTATGGAGCAAATTATGTTTACGTCTGTATGTGAAATAGAGCACTGGGGTTTGAACCCGTATTCTTCGATTTACGAGAACAATGCCCTACCACGTTGCCACCACGTCATCAAACTAACAAATATTATTGTTCAGTTAAAGAATCTCCTCACTGAACATCAACTAGATGTTTGTCCATATAAAAACATTAAAAGGAAGCACACATTGTCGTCCACTTTGCATTTCTTTGACATGTAGGTCGGATTAACTTAATTCTACTTGATTAAGTAGAGTTGCATTTTATGGTGAATGATAATGACATTAGTTTCATCATTTACGTTGTGATCCACATTATTTTATCTGTGATTTAGTTTTCCCTGTGAACATTTGGTCAAGACAGAGAAGGACTGTTGTCTCAGGATGGGGCTCCTGAGGTGTTGATTTGTTCTTCTTTCTCCTCTTCCTGCAGCATCCCTCTTCCTGCCCCTGCATTCATCTGTCCACCTATCTTAATGCTTTACATTCTCTCTTCCACTGCTCCTCTCCCAACAAAAATGTTGTTCATTATCCCACCATGGATCACTCGTAAGTAAGCTATTCTAGAGAGAAGGTAATACACCAACACAACGTGTGTGTGTGTGTGTGTGTGTGTGTGTGTGTGTGTGTGTGTGTGTGTGTGTGTGTGTGTGTGTGTGTGTGTGTGTGTGTGTGTGTGTGTGTGTGTGTGTGTGTGTGTGTGTGTATGGAGAGACATTGCTAACAAATAAACTTCTGTTCTAGAGATCGCCTTCATTTTTACTTGAAGGGATGCGATCTGAACTGAAAATTCACCATTTCATTCACACAAGCAGTTCTCTTCTGGGAAGATGTGGCAGCACAAAGCATGTTCCCTTCTAAAGTTCCTTGTTTTGAATGACTTTGCACAGAAAGGGGATACAAAAGGGCTTTGAACTAATTATGTGTATATGTCTATCACACACACACACACACACACACACACACACACACACACACACACATACACACAGACACACACACAATTCTAGTCTTACTCTTCTAACTTTGAGATTCTTTTTGCCCCATAATCTTTGCAGACTGTGACCATTAGCATTTCTTATTGATGTATAATGGATGATCGAGGTTCATTGCAGTTCACTCAGATCTTCCAAAAAGCCTGAAGAGGGGGATACATTCTGAACTCCAATCAATGGAAGCAGCAACACAAATTACAGCCACTGCAAAAGCAGTGGTTAAAAAAAACTTTAAATCATCAGTCACCCGTCATTAGCAAGCTTCGATTCATGTTTTTGGAATATTCTGAAGGGCAAATGGGGATTTTGAGTGGTTTTCATATGATGTGGGGTGCCTCACATTTGTAGGATTACAGAACAAGTTTCAATCCATGCTCTATAGATTTGACATTTGTCAGAATATGGATTAATTACAAACATGACCAGATTCTTTGACCCCTAGACCTGGGACAAACTCATTTAGAGACAAATTAATGTTTTGTAAAAGAAAAATCAAAAATTAAACAATCCATTCAGACAATTCCTCCTCAACTTCTTGTCCTAAAGTTTTTAGATTTCATTGTTGTTTTCATGACACATCCAATCAAAATGGGATGTGTCATGTTAATTGCTAGGACCTAACAAAAATAAGTCTGCCAAATTCAAACCAGCGAGCTCAATTGGACTAACAGGTTAAATTTGGAGATTGCACATATGCGCCGCTACCAACCACTAGATACAAAACGATACAAAGACTGATATATATATATAAAATAGATTACAATTTATGCTTTGCAGTCACATTACTATCATGGCTATCTGGAGGGCAACAGACGCCGACAAAATAGCGACCAACAGCGGCCAGCCGGAGGAATTTCAGCCTTGCAGATTTCCAATACTACAATCAATCAACTATTTACACCATGAATGTTCAAATTAGATATGAAGAAAAGATAAACATACTCGAAACTTGTGATCCACACAAAGCACCCGCTGATGTGTTCATTGCGTTGGTGGTGCCTCGTGGCGGTGGTGCCTCGTGGCGGTGGTGCCTCGCGGCGGTGGTGCCTCGCGGCGGTGGTGCCTCGGAACCAAGCAGCGGGCTGCAGTTTAGTTGTCCCTGAAGAACTTGCGTGTCTAACATAAGTACCAGTTTTATTCAATGCTATACCGTGTATTCTCTTGTTTATTGAGGGGGGAGCAGCTCACTGCTTGAGCTGCTCCCCCCGCGACCCGACCCCGGATAAGCGGTCGAAAATGAGATGAGACGTGTATTCTCTGTGTAAATTCATGCACCGAACCGTGACGTCCGTACCGATTCGGTTGAATACATGTATCATTACATCCCCAGTTGAATGCAGATGAGAAATCGAAGAATATAATTTTGATGTGTGTTTTCGACACTTCCAGGTGTGTGTGAACAAATTAGAGACAAATTGCAGAGGGTCTAGTAGATGATTCAACCCGGTATCACGCGATTGCGTGCTCCTGCGCACAAACGTTAATCTATTGAAGGGTGTTCCAGAGCACGACAGTCCGACTTTTTGCGTGTTACACAGAACGAAATGTAAACCAATGCATTCTGAATGGGAGTGTTCTAAGACAATTAACTAAACGGTACGAGAGAGAGAGAAAGAGAGAGAGGGAGGGACAGAGAGAGAGAGAGAGAGAGGCTTCAGAAAGGGTGTGCGCAGATAGTACAGTGCACCCTAGTTATGTTTATGCCAAAACCACAAATGCTATATGTATATAATAATAATAATAATAAATGTTATTTATACTGCACTTTATATTCAAGAATCTCAAAGTGCTTCAGAGAAAAAAATACCAAAAAACTATTAAAAAAGGGGGAACCTCAAAGAAAGTTTAGCTGAATGCTCTTTTAAAGAGATGGGTTTTGAGGTTCCGTTTAAAAAGAGCTGTAGTCTGTGGAGCCCTCAGGTGGTCAGGGAGGGCGTTCCATAGTCTAGGGGCAGCAGCAGAAAAGGCCCGATCACCCATGGTGCACAGCTTCGTATGTCGGGTTTGGAGGGTGTGAGTGGATCCTGAACGGAGTGTACGTGAGTTTGTCGGGGGGGTGAGGAGTTCCTGAAGGTAGAGGGGGGCAAGTCCGTGAAGGCACTGGTGGGTGAGGAGGGAGACCTTGTACTCAATTCTGAGTGAGACAGGGAGCCAGTGCAGTGATTTCAGGATGGGGGTGATGTGGTCATGCTTGCGCACCCTCATCAGGACCCTGGCAGCACTGTTTTGAATGTATTGGAGCCTCTGGATGCTCTTGCCAGGGATCCCAATGAGGAGTGCATTGCAGTAGTCCAACCTGGAGGAGACAAAGGCATGGACGAGCTTCTCTGCATCAGCCAGGGTGAGTGATTGGCGGAGTTTGGCGATGTTCCTGAGGTGGTATAAAGCTGTCTTACAGAGGTGTTTGATGTGGGTGTCAAAATTAAGTTGTGGGTCCATTTTAACACAGAGGTTGGTGACCAATGTGGAAAGGGGGACGTTTTTGCCAGAGAAGGTGATATTGGTGATGGTGGGGGAGCGGAGCTGATGTGGCGTGCCAACAAGGATGGCTTCCGTTTTATGGCTTTATATATATATATATATATTGCCTAATTATATATATTGCCTATATATATGTATAGGCTATATATAATTAGGCTATAATTATATTATTTAGCGTGTAATGAGACAATCTATAGCCAAATTGTCGAAAAATGCCCGAGAATCTCCGGGGATATCAGCATGGGAAATCGGCGAATCAGACCCATGAACCTATAAAGAAAGACGTCATCTCAAGCGGGAGAGAACGTTTGCGGTGCTGGTTTGTGTCACGTAAGTACAGGGCTCTCATGTCTCATGCATTCGGCGTGAGACACACGCAATTCAACCCATGCACACGCTCGAACCTGTGCCGTGTTCCACTACCCGTACTGTCCGTACTTACTAGCCAAAATTTGAGTAGGCAGTACGTTCCAATTCAGATCCGGCGAAAATAAGTGTACTTCAAGGACCCGGATGCCGTACTCAAAACGGGCTAATCCTGAAGTGTGGATCGAACCATGGGATCGAAGGACACTCCCCGTACTCAACGGCAGCCATCTTAGCTACGTAGCGGAAGAGGCGGAGCCAGGCTGAGCCAAAGTCGGCGCATTTTCCACATAGCCTGCATTAATAGAGTCATTTTGTAGTTTATAGTTTTTATAGCTGCTAGGCGTAAAGAGTTCACCGTTCAAAGCGGGATGTTTATTGCGGGGGAGGAGCCACGGCGGCAGTCGTGATCGTAATTTCCGGTTAGTGCACCACGGAGTACTCGATTTGGAACAGCACTATCACTATCTAATAACGTAGTAGATAGTGCGGATAGTATACTTCCTTTAAGTATACTCATGGAAGTACGGGTATGGTCTCACGGAAATACGTGACACTGTCACGTTATTTAATCTATTGAAACGTGATCAGGGACACGTAGGCCTATTTTCTAAATTTTGTATTTCAATTGGAAGTAGGCTATTTGTCGTGTCACTAAGAATGACTTCCAAAGTAAGGTTCTGTCCGGGAGTGTTCTCCCTAATGTCCCTTATGGAGCTCCGTACAGATATAATTGTCTTAGAACACTCCCATTCAGAATGCATTGGTTTACATTTCGTTCTGTGTAACACGCAAAAAGTCGGACTATCGTGCTCTGGAACACGCTTCAATAGATTTACGTTCGTGAGCAGGAGCACGCAATCGCGTGATACCGGGTTGCAACCACACACACACACACACACACATACACACACACACACACAACCTCTTGCAGGCAGACTCAGAATCTTGAGCCCATTTATTAGGGAACAGGTGTCACTGCATTCCCAGAATCCTGCATTGTGAAAGTCTTCCCTTTTTCTTTTAAATGTACAATGGCATTTTATTCTACATACAAAACAACCATAGTATTTTTCAGGAGTCCACGACCACCCTGCTCGTTTTGACACACAAAAGTAATTTGACACTTCTGGGATGAGCCAATGATTCATCTGTTTGGAAGGTTTTGTTGGAGACAAACAAAGAATCTTCAGGCAACAGATGTGACAGCTGTGACTGCTCTCTCTCTCCTTCGTCTGCTGGGTCCTCTGTGTTTGCCTACCTGCTACAGGTAGCCAGTGGGCGGGGCTGGGAGGCTTGTCAGCTGATGAGGTGCACCTGTGCAGGTCTGCCACGCAGGCTTTAGCCAGTCTCTCTCTCTTTCCACAGAGGCAGGTTGGCTTGGGTTCTGTTTAGGGTGGTTCCTTAAGGTTTTGGACCTTTGGATTGGTTCCATGTTTTGTTTTATGTTAACACTATTCAACATCCCCACAGCACACTTTCCACTGCCCATATACATAGGCTAGTCGAAAGAATTGTGTGTTTGGTCAGTAGTTCAGTTGGTTGGTCACATATTTTGGTTTGCAGTTCAGGTTTGGTTTGTTGCATTTAGTTTGGGAATTTCCAACATGGTAAAGATGGTTTGTTGTTCCCAGTATTTGTTTTGTCTGTCTGGGTTAAGTTTCCTCCGGTCGGGCTCGGTCGGTCTTTGTGATTTTGGTACTGGTTTTTTGTCCAAACCATAAAATCGCACATTTTCTAATCTTCCATACGCCACACTAATTTCTTTACAGATTTCATGATACTTACTTTATTCTAATAAATAACTTTATCCCTTATCATGTGTGGATCCCGATCTTTGCTCTGACCCGAGCCTCGTCTTAATGCAGCCAAGGAGATGGATATCAGAACGATGGAAGAGCATTATGAATAATTATTAGATGATTGTGTTGTACAATAAAACACAGTAAAGATTCAATATAAATGGCAAAATAAGGATGGGATTTTATTTGAAGAATAAAATATGTGTTTGGCAAATTATGGAGAGGCTGAGATTATAGATTTCATATTCAAAAGGCGAAGGGCTGAACAAATGTAAGATATATTTATAAGAAATATAGGCATGCTCAAAGCCCAAATCATTGATTACATACCCAATTCAATAATAAGAAATTTGAATTTGAATGGTAACAATTTCGTCTGGTGTTAAATCCTCGTTCTCGTTTTGAACGTCTCACTCATGGCCGATCACGGTGTGTTCTTTCTGATTAGCTCTTAATTGAGATCACCTGTCACGCACCCCCTTATTTAAGCTGAACACAATGGGGTTGGTTTACTTTTTGCATCAGCCTCTGTCAATCGAGGTTGAGTTTAGCGAGTGTTGAAAGTTTTTGATCTCGATTGCAGATCACTATTGTCACTTTATACAAACTGAAAGCATGCGTTGTTGCGTGTTTGTTTTTGTGGGCATTTGACTGAACAGCCCAGACCAATATTGCTACCAGCATGGCACTTCGAAACAGACCACCGCAGTGAGTAAAAGTTATTTTTTTTTTATTAAATGTTGAAGTTTTTGGGCTGTCTCCTCAGACACAAGCCATCAGTAACCCTGCTCTTTGCACTTTGACATGTATGTCACCGCTGTTTGTTAACCTAGCTTTGCTGATTTGTATCTTGTGATGTGTGTGTGTTTTTCTTTACAGATGTTAGATGAGTGACATGATCTATGGGGGGGCCCCCTTTGGGCCCCCCCATACCAACTTAGTCTTCAAAGGAATCTAGTGCCATGGGACTCCAGTGTCTTCAAAACATCCTCGGAATACATGTGTATGAATGGTCCACCGAAGGGTTGATCTGGAAGCCACCACGGTCCACGCAGTAATATGCTGCGTGGGCCGTAGTGGCTTCCAGAGCCATCTTTCGGTCTTGGTCAGGATTTGTTACAGTTGCCCTTCAATGTAGCAGGCTACGGGTTCCTGAAGAAGCCTGCTTTACGTAGCATTGGAGTACAAATATTGTGCAAAATGCTCATGTAATTGCACTAGCACTAGTAACCTGTAGATTAGCTTAGTTTAACGTCATTCCGTGCTGTCTCTGTCAAATGTGTGGCTTACTTTAAGTCCACAAGGCCCTCTGGTAAACCACGTTGGAACACCCCTGGACAAGGTGATTAGTCACTGGGTGTGTGCTAAAGTTTTTTTCCATTTTTCACTAGTTGGTTAAGGTTTGGTAGAATTGTTTGGATGCTAGCGACGTGATGGAGTATGTACAAGAGCCTACTGTGGCCAGGCCACAGTTGCGACGGTCACGGCCAGATGGCCTAGTGTGAGTGCAAACTTGATTGCATTTGTATACTGTTTACCATTGGATGTTTATGCAATTTGGCTTAATTCATCCGCAGTAAAGCTGCATTTGACTATTCCAGGGTCGTTTTGTACAGGCTTTCAATTGACCATGTTGACTAGTTTGTGGGAAGTTTTTTGTTTTTTTTTACCCTTGCTTACAATCCAACGGTTGTGACCACTTATGCAACTGGGCTGTGAACCTTGCAATTCTAGTTGCATATTTGTACACGCAAGCTTGTCCATTTCTATCGGCATCACTATAGCTTCAGTATTTCCTTGTAGGCCATTAGCTGACTTGTGTATTGGAGCGATGATTTGGGTATTTTAAGATGCTTGAAAACCTAAAATAAAGCAAAATGCGTGTCTGGTGTGCAAGAGCCAATTTGTTGGCTTGCAGTAGTCGAGGAGTTGCCGTAGGTCGTAAGCCATCTGGAGGTTGTGGCAATGGAGCCTTGTGGTAGATCTGCCATCCAAGAAAGGTTAATTCTTCTGAAGCATGATTAATAGTTTAGTAAATTGAATCTATTCATATAGAACTATAAAATCCAAGACTGCAGCCAGTAACTTGGATCGCAATATGTGGAAAGTATTAGTCTTCATTTGTAACAGAATAATTAACATGACTAACTGGGTTTCTTCCATTTTCTAACTAGGGGGACTTGACTGGTGAGTCTACTGGATTAATCAGTAGCGGTACTTTGCCCAACAGATTTGATGGCATGACTACAGGGTGACAAAGACAATTATTCCCTGCCTATCAAAAGAGACTTCTAAAACATATCTGCTAGAACAGTTCCTATACTTTTTGTATAATTTGGTCATGCTGCAAATTTACTTTTTGTAGTTGCTCCATATTTAGTTCTTTGACAGCCTCACCTGCTAGAAAAGTCTATTCAAATCGGCTAAATATAATGAACTAAATTAATAGCCATGAAATGTCACTCATACTAATGGCAAATACCCTCTTTCAGTTGGTGGTTCAACACTGATGTCTCTCTAGGCTTGAGGGAGAGCTCACAAGTAAATTACACGAATGTCCTGGAGCAATTGGGAATACACTTTTATTTAGTCTACCTGACCAGGGACATCTTTGAACTGTAGGTCACCTAACCCAAACTTTTCACTCTTGTTAGGTTGTCCTTTTCTCTTGTTTTAACCCGAATGGGCTGAATATCAACATTTCAGGTATTCTGTTTGGATAATGTGCAAAACTTGTGGCTTCACTAATAAAAAAAAATTAACTAATACATTTTTCTTAATGTGGTTAAACTATTTAAAGATTTGTATGCAAAATATTTCTGCTCAATGAAACTCTGACATTTTTTAATTTAATAAAACACAACTATGGGTTAAAAGGTATTTGCTTTGGGCATCTTTTGATATTTTTAGAATCTAGCTCCATTGCCGTTAGAAATGGTGTCTCCCAGTACTGCAAAGTGCTTCCACACGTTTAAAAAAGAATGGGCAGAAAAGGAACTGCCAACTAAATCTAACATGGGTAGAAAGTTTCCATGGAAGCTCTTGGCTGCTGGTTCCCAACACAGCTCCACTGTTAGCCTGTGACCTTGCGTTTAACTTTTTTCGACTTTTCAATAATGCATATCAACAAAACAATGAAATAATTAGTTTAAGCAATTTGTGGGACTTGGCTGCTTTTACATTACTCATGTTGGGGGTTATTTCAGTCTCCAACCTGCAGGTCGTGCGAAGAATCATGTGAATGGGAATATTCTATAAATGTCTTTATCATCTTTCGTCTCAACACTTCTGCTGCAGCCGCTGTTGAAGCGTATGAGTCCTTTGAGACCCCCTTTGATGAAAGGGGTTCTCAAATGTTGACCCTCAGTCACCTATTGCATCACTTCCTTTAATTCCTTCCAATTGATCATTATAGTATAATTGAATGCCCTCTTTCATATATATGATACCTCCACCACTGGGACGTGGCAACAATTCTCCATATCCATATGGGGGGGATGCTTGTGGACAGTAGGGGTGTATACTCGACATAAATAGGAAGCAAACTCATCTCACAAATGAGTGACATCTCACAAATATTTATTTAATAAATTGTTTCAATTTATAATAATCCAAAATCCAATGGCAAAACCCGTTGGCTTTTTGTAGAGGGAATCCAGGGCGACGCTCACTTACGGGTTGGCCAACATACGTCATCCCTCCACCACTCTACTGTAAAAACACATGTTCAAATTGAATGAGAATAATAATTCTGCCATAGTATTTATTTAAGGGGGGGGGAATACAAGTCTTTTGGCCATTTGTAGTGTTGATCAGCAGAGAAATAATTTGTCTGCAAAGACGGTGACGTCACTTAGCAACGGTAGACGCTGGGGTAGACAAGTCACCGGACTACTACCCATGCAAGTGAACGGAGCGTTCCACGGCATTGAGAAGACCCATGTAATAAAGGCCTATAATATTTCTGTTTATGGCATAGATTTCTCAGATTAGGCCAACAAACCAATGGTAAAATAAAAATAAAAACGCTCGATCAAAGGCCCGGCCCGAGTATAGTGGTGGGGAAATATCGGCCCGACCCGGCCCGCGTCGGGCTCGGGCTCGGGCAGAGAATCTAAACACTGACTGGAACTACTTAGCAGGTGTCTGTAGGGCTATACCAGGAGTTAATGCACGCACTGCAGCCAATCAGAATCAGAGTATTCCCCCAGACCGTGGTCTAAACAATATTATTCACGAGTTATAAACAACCCCTACACATCAATATTAATGATAACCCTGTGGAAATTGCCATAAGTGAGAGACACAATTTCGCACGTTGAGCACACAGTTGTGTGACTCGTTTATTTAGTAAGAGAGAAACAGGAAATCAAAACGTGCTGAAGGTAAACAAATCCCGTATGGGCTCTGACGTAATGAGACGCTCGTAATCCTTAAAAGGGACAGCGATCCCTGAACCACCAAGACAGTAAACGACATGCCTAACACAATTGAAAGAACAACACATAACAAAATACTGTAGGTGAATTATATTACACTCACTACAACCCATTAAATACGGTATGATTTCTAGATGTCATGGCAACGTCCGCTCGCGACACTGGACTTGCGATCGAGGCATCGACGCAGACGTTCATTCACATAGCCAAAAACAAGAGAATAGATGGCTAGATAAAATAAACATCAAGACATACAATTCTAAAAAGAACAGATGAAGCAGCTACCCTTTTTTCCTTCGCGGTTTGCCTACAGAGCAGCGCACCTGCATTTAATATAGGCCTATCCGTGTATTGTCACAATTTCTCAGTATCAAAGGTGAAAGTAGAAACGGGTGGCCAAAAGCTGTCATATTGTTAGTTATCACAGACAATTTTAAGTAGAAACGGGTGGCCAAAAGCTGTCATTTGTTAGTTATCACAGACAATTTTCAACAATGAATGATCTGTACGGAGCTCCATAAGGGACATTTGGGAGAACACTCCCGGACAGAACCTTAGTTTGGAAGTCATGCTTAGTGACACGACAAATAGCCTACTTCCAATTGAAATACAAAATTTAGAAAATAGGCCTACGTGGCCCTGATCACGTTTCAATAGATTAAATAACGTGACAGTGTCACGTATTTTCGTGAGACCATACCCGTACTTCCATGAGTATACTTAAAGGAAGTATACTATCCGCACTATCTACTACGTTATTTTTTCAGATGTGAGTGCTGTTCCAAATCGAGTACTCCGTGGTGCACTAACCGGAAATTACGATCACGACTGCCGCCGTGGCTACTCCCCCGCAATAAACATCCCGCTTTGAACGGTGAACTCTTTATGCCTAGCAGCTATAAAAACTATAAAAACTACAAAATGACTCTATTAATGCAGGAAAATGCGCCGACTTTGGCTCAGCCTGGCTCCGCCTCTTCTGCTACGTAGCTAAGATGGCTGCCGTTGAGTACGGGGAGTGTCCTTCGATCCACACTTCAGGATTAGCCCGTTTTGAGTACGGCATCCGGGTCCTTGAAGTATACTTCTTTTCGCCGGATCTTACTCAAATTTTGGCTAGTAAATACGGACAGTACGGGTATTGGAACACGGCACAGGTTCGAGCGTGTGCATGGGTTGAATTGCGTGTGTCTCACGCTGAATGCATGAGACATGAGAGCTCTGTACTTACGTGACACAAACCAGCACCACAAACGTTCTCTCCCGCTTGAGATGACGTCTTTCTTTATAGGTTCATGGGTCTGATTCGCCGATTTCCCATGCTGATATCCCCGAAGATTCTCGGGCATCTTCGACAATTTGGCTATAGATTGTCTCATTACACGCTAAATAATATAATTATAGCCTAATTATATATATAGCCTATACATATATATAGGCTATACATAATTAGGCAATATATATATATATATATACATATAGCATTTGTGGTTTTGGCATAAACATAACTAGGGTGCACTGTACTATCTGCGCACACCCTTTCTGAAGCCTCTCTCTCGCTCTCTCTCTCTCTCTCTCTCCCTCCCTCTCTCTCTTTCTCTCTCTCTCGTACCGTTTTCTGGAGTACGTTAATTGTCTTAGAACACTCCCATTCAGAATGCATTGGTTTACATTTCGTTCTGTGTAACACGCAAAAAGTCGGACTATCATGCTCTGGAACACGCTTCAATAGATTAACGTTTGTGCGCAGGAGCACGCAATCGCGTGATACCGGGTTGGATGATTGGTCCTTAGTAAAATATATTTTTTCGCTATCCTTTTTTTTGGACGTGATAATATATATTATATGATATAGGTATCTATGTAAATCATGATATTATTTAGAATTGGGCTCCAGGACTCCCGCTGGAGCACCCGGAGTGTTCTAGAATATTTACAGAACACAGCCAAAAGCTGTGTGCGCCTCGCCATTGCGATTTATCCACTGTAAACACGAGGGTAACGTGGCTGCAAGCTGCTCAGGGCCACACCCCCACCCTCCAACTTGACCCGCCTCTAAAAAACAGCACATTCGTGGAAGGCAGATTGTGGGACTGGCTCGTAGTGGCTGTGTTTCTGTCTACTTTGCACTTTCATAAATAAGACATGCTGCATTTTCAGTTTTCATGATTGATTGTCTTATTTTGTTCACAAGTTACGGATTGAGTCTGGAGATGATGTGGGCTACTTATTGTCTACTGTTTGCATCTTTGATTGCACAGTAGGCCTACATACTGTGACTGTATGACACTAGGTGGTACAGCCTGAGACATGCACAATAAAAACGAATTCCCCAAAAACGAGTTTTTGTTTCTTATTTTCCCTTCATTGTACCGAACTCGTACCGAACCGTGACGTCTGAACCGAGGTATGAACCAGACCGTGACTTCAGTGTACCGTTACACCCCTACATTCATCCCCCCTAATATCCTGGCTCAGAGGCTTTATGACGACTTTGTACTGGATGCAGGCCTGATACTCTGGCTCCTTCTCCTTCTTCTGCATGATCTGCTCGTTTGGCAGCTCAGGAGAAGCACAGAAGAGTAGGCTTAGGGAAATAGTGACCGCTGCCAGGAAGCTGTTAGGTACTAATTTAAATAGTCTGGAAAACACCTAAAGAGAGAGAGTTCAGAGTAAAGCAGAATTTTTTTTGCAAATTGAAAACACCCACTTTTCATCACGTTTGATCTATTACCCTCGGGTAACAGGTTTCGATACCCAGCCCTCTCCAAAAATAGGACAAACCAGTCATTCATTCCACAATCCATCAGCTTTTAAACAAACATCTAAAAAGAAGGTTTTAATTGTTGGTTTAAAATGCCAACAACCTTACATGTGTGTCCTTGTACTAAGTGGGAAATATGATTTGGGGTTCTTGTCTTATAAGTGTTTTTTTTTGTTTTTTTATGTTGTGGTTTGCTTTTGTATCTGTCTATTCACTGAGAAAAAATTCCCCAAGGGGACAATAAATTATCTTTCTATCTATTCATCTATCGAAGCTAACTGTTAGCCTCATGCTTTCATTGCGTGCCTGTGTTGCTGTGAAAATATTCCAAAACTGGATCATGCTGCCTGCTTTCACTTTTGCACCTTGAGGGCGTATTCACACCTGCCTTGTTTGGTTCGAACTAAAACAAAAAAGCCCTGCTGCAGACCCTTTGGGCTGGTGTGAAAACAAACCATTGAACTCGGAAGATCACCAAACAGCCGGTCCGAGACCCAGCCAGAGAGGTGATCTCGGTTTGCTTCCAAACAAACCCTGGTGTTGTTCGCTGGAGATATGATGTAACAGGCTCCCGTATAGCCGCGCGCTTTATGGGAAACGTTGTTTGATTAGCAGTAACTCGAAATTGAGTCGTGGCAACAAAGACGGAATGTCTATTGGATATTAATTGAAAGTTTGCTGGAAATCATAAAAATCATCATAAAAATGCCAATAGATTTAACACATTCAGCACCAGCATGCAATAGCATCCAGCTGGCGCCCCGGAGCCGAACACTGTGGTGTGGCGGGTCGGTTTTTTTATGCTTTTTTTTTTTTTCTAGCTGCCCCAGTCGAGTTCTCAACGTTAATGTTTCTTGTTAAATTTAAATGAAATAATATTAATAATTAATGTGATAAAAAAAAAAAAAATGTTTTCAACAATATTTTTTCTTGCTAAATTTCAAGAAAATATTAATAATAATGAATCTAATGAACAAATAATACATACACATATATATATATACATACATAATATAGGGTTAGGGTTCGGGTTACCCCTAACCCAAAACATATGCTAATTAGCTAGACGATGGATATAAACTTGAAAAATACAAATACGGTCTGCATATCACGCTGGATATCCATGATTGTGATTGGTTTGTCGACAAATTCTGGGACTGTTGCGAAAATTGCAATGTGAAAAGGATCCGCACCCAACCAAAAAATAAACATTGTGTTTTGGTCCGGACCAAAGAGAACAAACTAAAGGACTTTCCTGGTGTGGATAGGCCCTCAATGTGTAATGTAATGTATGTAATAATGTAATGTAATCAAACAGAGCAGTTTCAGCTGACCCGTGCTGGTCATGGGATAACTGTTAGCTGTGTAGCTCTCTTCATTAGGCAGAGGGTTAGAAACTGTGGCAATGTGATAACCTGGTGCAACTCCCTGCCCGCTCACAATGGCTGTTTTCAAAATGGCTCCCTCATGTCAGACCCTGATTATGCGCCGGTAATCCATTGATGTCCAGTTTATTGCTCACATGAACCAGCCAATATAAATGAAACATTGGATAAAGTGCAGAAATAAGTGTGCATCTGATTTACACTTATTTGAGGTGCATTATGGGTAGAAAGTCGTGGACAATATAAGGAACCCGATTTGTACAATTTCAGACGGCACTACAAAATGGTAGCACCCTAAATAGTGCACCATGGAGGTCACAGGTGGACAAATTTGATCACACTCAGTGTATTTAATAGAAGTTTGCCAATACACTCATACAAAAGGGGGAGTGTGGTAACTAATTATACAATACACCAGCCTGGTACTCACACATAACTAACTATTTATGAATTGAGCAGACCCTTATAGCCAAGGTGAATTACAGAATTAAGATGCATATCAATACACAGCAGGTCAGAATTAGGGTAATGCTTCTTAGATTGACACTTCAGTGACTGGAGCCATCACATTTGGGCATTAATAAAATTGTACAGACACACCCCTCACACACACGCACACACACAGCAGAGTTCAAAAGCATCCCAATTCAACATCAGAGCCCCAGCGGTCCTTTGGAACAAGAACCCCAAACCCTGAACTAGAGATAGAGAAGACCCTGATTAAGATGAAAGATCACTTCCAGACTTCAGCGTGCTCATAGCATGACATGTCTTCTCACCTCCTGGGGGACGGAGATACGAGTTCAACTAGGGGATAGGACCATCAATATATGATCAAAAGAATACTTTCTTACCCTCTCTCTCTCTCTCTCTCTCTCTCTCTCTCTCTCTCTCTCTCTCTCTCTCTCTCTCTCTCTCTCTCTCTCTCTCTCTCTCTCTCTCTCTCTCTCTCTCTCTCATATACATACAATTGCATACACACAGCCTTCTGCTTCTGATTAGAGTGATATTGTACTCGTTCTTTGGCACCAGGCTCATAAGAATTGCAAAGAAAAAACTATCAGAAATAGATATTTGCTTTGATAAGATGTTGTCCTTACATTCTTACAAGATTCATTATGTTTTCAAAAATAGGACTGTTTTAAATCAACATTCATGTTGAAGCCGAGCTCTATATGATAGAGGCAAAATAACATAAATGTTGTTTCTTAAGTAATTGACAGCGCAAACTCCAGATTGATTGATTTGTGTGTGTCTGTGCGAGCGAGAGATTAAAAGAGAGAGAGGTAGTGACGCAAGAGCTTGTGTGAGGTACCATCTCAATGCTGAATTATTTTGATGTTTAAATCATTATTCCGTAATTTGGCCCTTTAATTATTATAGATGCTAAACACACACAAACACACACACACACACATACTTACACAAACATAGTTTTTTATTTGGTTCTAGGGCACACACAAACACATACTCTATAGGCACTAAGATTAAACCAGGGAACAGCCGCACATTCAAAATGCTTTTTAAATTGTGAGGCACTAAACTGATCCTCTGTTTTGAATGTTTAATCTCTGCACTAGCAGCATTAGTATTAGATGAAAGAGTAGCATCTAGGCCAGCATGCACAGTATACACACACAGATGATCAACGCATATCTTGGTTGCTCGGAAATATCCCATTTAATTCTAATTATATCATGTTTGAAGAAGAAAGTAAAGTTTTACATCAAGTGGCGAGGCGACCATAGCAAATATATTGTCATTTGCATGCCAGCATGGAGCTCGCTCAAAGCTCCACTCTGCAGACCCGTAGCTGTGGAGATACCGCCCGCTCTGAAGCCCCCTCCTGTCCTCCTCTCTACCTCGTGGATTCTCTTGAACGGGGAAGAATGTGTCTGTTCCCGCGCGGTTCAAGTGAGGCCAGAGTTTGGCTGGCAGTGGTATTTCTGGCGTTCAGGCAGTTGCCCGGGGGACGGACGGACGGACGGACGGACGGACGTCACAGCATGGCTGTTTATTCTCACGTCCGTCCCCTTTTTTAACTCTGTCGCCAGGACACAGATGCTTTCAACTGTGTGGCTCTGAGCACCAAATTGGTCAGGGGGCCGGCGCGGGCCAGTGGACGCTGCGCCTGTCTCCCCAGAGTCTCTGGGGGGGAGAGGGATCCACAGGCTGTTGGGGGGCTCTGCTCTGATGGCAGACCTTCTGCGCCATGGAGCCCAAGTGTCCACAGACACTCATTGCTACTTTACTAATAGACTCAATGCATCATTTTCTAGGCTTTTTGAAGGCAATCTTTTCTACAATAGTCGTTGTCCTAAAGTTGTAATGGTTTTATTTCACTTTTGTAAAGTCATGAAGGTAGCAGAAATAGTCATTATTACCCACAAAATATATATATTGTGTAGACATTCACCGTGTGTGTGTGTGTGCGTGTGTGTGTGTGCGTGTGCGTGTGCGTGTGTGTGTGTGTGTGTGTGTGTGTGCGTCTGTGCATGTGTGTGAGGTTGTATTGTGGTTGGGAGTAATTTGGAAATTGGCTCCAATGGTGAATGTATTCATAAATTATTCCCACTGTGATCCAAGCCGTGAGACCTGAGAAACACAGTATACATTGTCACAACATGCTAGGAAAATGAATACATCTCTAGCACCAATTCCAAACATCTACAGAGTCCATACATTTCTCTTCAACCAATTGTTTTGAAGTGATTATCAGACAATGCAACAAAGAATGGAGAGAGAAAAGAAACTAGAAGGATTTAAAAATCAATAACCCAGTGCAGGGTAATCTCTCTCTCTCTCTCTCTCTCTCTCTCTCTCTCTCTCTCTCTCTCTCTCTCTCTCTCTCTCTCTCTCTCTCTCTCTCTCTCTCTCTCTCTCTCTCTCTCTCTCTCTCTCTCTCTTTCTTACTCGCTCTCTCTCTCTCTCTCTCTCTTTCTTACTCGCTCTCTCTCTCGCTCTCTCTTACTCTCTCACTCTCTCCGTCTTCACAGAAGGCTTTTTGACTTATCCAAATATTAGTTTAGTGCATGCTGCTTCCTCAGCAGCATAGTACAGTTAAAGTACCTTTTGAATATAACACTTTTCTTTCAGCTCTGCTAACTCTAAAGAAGTGGGCCCTGATTACCATACCATAGTCTTCGTTACGTCTTCTTCCACAACTCCCTTTTTATGACCGCCCAGGTTCCGTTAGCGAGAGGTACATGCACACAGAGCATCGCACTCTTTAACTAAGGACCACGGAACATGAAGCACACCTACGCTCCGGACTCCTGGCAAGTGAGGACCCTCCCTCCATTCCTCCACACAGATGGTCCCACCGACGCTTAGCATGAACAATAACACCGTCGTCATGCAGCACCATCTCATGACCTCCAGGTCCATTTCGTTTTTCTTATTAACTGCTGGTCCTCATTAGCTGAATGTACTTGGCTCCCTTTTTATGAACAAACCCAGTAATTGCTTATCCCGGGATTTATTCTCTGATTCTTTAGCCCTTAAAATTCCTCGTTGGCCAGCACCATCTCAGGACCAATCGGCCACAACCGGCCAGTCGCCCTTCACACTTCATAGAAGAAAATCTTCGGTGCCCCCCCCCCCCCCCTCTTGAGCTGGATGACATCAATCTCCTGCCGCAGAGCGATGGACGCCTGCAGGACGAGGCTTCGGCGGGGGGCGGGTCAGGGCCCACTTAGCTGGAGCCGGTTCATGTTCCATGACGGTTCCCGACCGTCCATTATCAACACGACACAACAACAGAGGCCTGCATGTGTGTGTGTGTGTGTGTGTGTGTGTGTGTGTGTGTGTGTGTGTGTGTGTGTGTGTGTGTGTGTGTGTGTGTGTGTGTGTGTGTGTGTGTGGTGCGTGCGTGCGTGCGTGCGTGCGTGCGTGCGTGCGTGCGTGCGTGCGTGCGTGCGTGCGTGCGTGCGTGCGTGCGTGCGTGCGTGCGTGCGTGCGTGCGTGCGTGCGTGCGTGCGTGCGTGCGTGCGTGCGTGCGTGCGTGCGTGCGTGCGTGCGTGCGTGCGTGCGTGCGTGCGTGCGTGCGTGGTGCGTGCGTGCGTGCGTGCGTGCGTGCGTGCGTGCGTGCGTGCGTGCGTGCGTGCGTGCGTGCGTGCGTGCGTGCGTGCGTGCGTGCGTGCGTGCGTGCGTGCGTGCGTGCGTGCGTGCGTGCGTGCGTGCGTGCGTGCGTGCGTGCGTGCGTGCGTGCGTGCGTGCGTGCGTGCGTGCGTGCGTGCGTGCGTGCGTGCGTGCGTGCGTGCGTGCGTGCGTGCGTGCGTGCGTGCGTGCGTGCGTGCGTGTGCGTGTGCGTGTGTGTGTGTGCGCATATTCTCAATCCCATCATGTTCTCACAAAACAAGATGCAGAAGGAGGTGCACACTATCTGGAGCCTGCACACTATGCATTTCAAATGAATACGCAATGAAACAACACTATCGCCCTCCGAAATACAGACCCAGAACCTAATAATGGTAGACCAAGAGACCCTTGCGCACACACACACACACACTGTGAACTGCAATATATGCAAATACATATAGTAATCACCTCAAAAGCACACTCACATTCCAATGCTCTAATACACTCCCGTGGCCCCGGTGGAATCACCCATGGAACCACACACAGGCAGACACAACTACACACACACACACAGGCCCACAACCACACACAGGCACACAAACACAGGCCCACAACCGCACACAAACACACAACCACAGACAACTACACACACACAAAGGCCTAAAACCACACACAGGCATACAAACACACACACACACACACACACAGTAATTTGTATTCAGCATAGAGGATAGACGGTTTGATTCATTTCTCTGAACGCTCTTTCAGCCACCGGTCACACGCATGGAAGGACAAGGGCAGCTGTCAGTGCGAAGGGAGAGGGAGGAGATTGAGGGATAGAGAGCAAGAGAGGGAGGGAGAGAGAGTTAAGAGAGGGAGAGGACGAGAGACAGAGAGGGAGACGGAGGAGGGGGGTTTAGGCGAGGCAGCTGAAATCGACTACTGTGCTCATATACAGCGTCCTCCTCCACTTGAAAGTGTCCTTTCCTTCTGTTCTTACGAGATCTTTGAGGCTTATCCATGTCTTCTGACACTCTGACTGTCCATCTCTCTCTCTCTCCCTCTCTCTCTCTCTCTCTCTGTTGTTTAAACAACGCAATGTGTGACAAGACACATTTGACATCGTCAGGATATAAAACAAACCTCTTGCCTTGGCATGTCATAGGTTACAGTAGCGATGTCATAAGTTATGACCGGTGGTGTTTCACGACAAGGTCTGATACCATTTGTTCCACAAAAGAACAGATGTAAAGATGGAGAGGGAAGGAAGGAAGGAAGGAAGCAGTGGTAAACACAGTGTCTGGGTGTGTGTGTGTGTGTGTGTGTGTGTGTGTGTGTGTGTGTGTGTGTGTGAGACCAAGACAAGCATGTAGCCAAACAGCGACCTTGCCAGAGGGCGTGTTAAAGACAGATTCTAATTAGATGTGACTCAACTGTCACACCGACCTACGCACACACACGCACACACACACACGCACACACACACACACACACGCACAGACACAAACACGAACACACACACACACACACACACACACACACACACACACACACACACACACATACACACACACACATTGCATCCCCTACCATACATTGTTCACAGCTATTGTGTTGATTTCCTTCCTGCTTGCAAAAAAGCATCGGATCGTGACAATAGTAGCTGAGGATTGGTTGATTCCAACACGGGGGCGGGTCAACACATAAAGCAGGGATCAAACGTCGGAACAGATCATGAAGCAGGGATGCACCGTTGTTCGTAGAATGGCACACCTTTGGACACAGGGCTGTCAGGCGACCACGCCGCGAGGCGTCCCCGTCAGCGTCACGCCATCGCAAACGTTGGACATCCCGCAGAATGTTTGCGAAACATCACGGAATGATGTCGTCATTTCCGGGGCATGATCGCCGACGTGACGCCGGCATTGGCCGTGGAGAACCGAAGCTCGTGGGTTTGTGGAGCGCATCGGCTGTCATGGGCCAGCCAATAAAAGCATCATCTGAACGCTCGTCAGCGGCCACTTTGATGGTGGATGTAAGAGAGCGTAGCGTCCTCGACACGGCCACGAAACGGAGAGGGAGCACGCCGCGCAATAACACCTGGACAAAAAGGAAACTGGATCTGAAGCTGCAGTGATGTCATTTACATTTAGATTCCCCCTTATGGCATTTAGCAGACGCTTTTATCCAAAGACTTAGAGACTTACAATAAGCATGTTTGTCGTAAGAAGGTGGAATAATATATTGCTGTCAGTACAGCAAGGATGGTCATAGAACCAAGTGCATAGCACTTACAATCGCTAGGGTAACCCGTTCCCCTGATACAACAATGCTCGCTAGGATAAGATCCTACACAACTACACGAGTACTATAACCAAGTACCACGTACAATAAGTGTGTACATTAAGTTCAAAGACGTACGACATACAATAAGTAGCAGGGGCGGGACGGGGAGTCCAGGTGACCTCCGAACGGGTCACGTTGTCACGTTGCAGCAGCGCAGCAGTCAGACCAACGGGGTCTGGCAGTGCCTCAGCCCCCCTCACCTTGGGCTGTCCCGCACCAATCAGCTCGCAGGAGGGAGGGCGTGTTATTTATGGGTGCGGAAATCCCCGCTGCTCATCTGTCACAGTCGCTGGGATCTGAAGGAGTGCGGTGACTTTGACGAATGATGTCATTTCACAACGTGGAGGAGGGGGGGGGGGGGGGGGGAGGCGTGGTGGAGGGGGGGCGTGGTGGAGGGGGGGGAGAGGGCGGTGGTGGTGGGGGGGGGGGGGGGGGGGGGGTTGAGGGGGGCATGCTTGGCGCGGTCGTAGTTGAGGGGATGGAGGTGGAGGTGGGCTTGGTGGAGGGGCTGGAGGGGGGCACGGTGCAGGGGGGGGGGGGGGTGCTTGCTGGAGGAGGGGGCGTGGTGGAGAGGGCCGCGGGGGCAGGAGTGCATGTGACCCCTGACACACATGCATGGTTTAGTGCGGCGGTCATCTTGCTTTTTAATGTGTGTGTGTGTGTGTGTGTGTGTGTGTGTGTGTATTGTGGTTTGGAGTAATTTGGAAATTGGTTCCAATCAGACAGATTGCAGGAAGCAGGTTGTTGGCTGGGAAAAACCGGGGATAATCAAAGCAAAACAAGACAGATGGACAACAACCAGGAGAAGGCCGATGCAGAGTGCACATTCAGATACAAATGGCCGACAAATATCCAGCGCCCCTCAGGAAGAGTGCTGTCTTAGTGCCAGCCAGGAAGCATCAAAAGTGGTTGGATGTTTATGGGACCACAGCTAAATGGAAGGGCGGGGATTGGATATCAAAATTGTAAATGAAACATTCGATATATAGCCTTGCTTTGCAGTTTGCGTTGTGTATGTGTGTGTGTGTGTGTATGTGTGTGTCTGTGTGTGTTGGTGTTCTTGGCTCCCATCTATGTGTGTACATTAAATATAAAAAAAATATAGAATTTAAAAGAGAATGTAGATCACCAACATAGCAAATACGTATTTTTGGTGTGCTACGTCTGTGTGTGAATGTGTGTGTATCAGTGTGTGTGTGTGTGTGTGTGTGTGTGTGTGTGTGTGTGTGTGTGTGTGTGTGTGTGTGTGTGTGTGTGTGTCTTTATGTCTGCCTGGCTATGTGTGTATGTGATATGGTCCAAATGACCATATGGGCTCTGAAGCCCCTGAAGCCGCTTGCGCCACTATCACCCTCCTATAACAGCTTGCCTGGGTGTGTGTGTGTGTGTGTGTGTGTGCATGCGCGCGTGTGTGTTTGTGCGTGTGCACGCATGTGTGTGTGTGTGCGCGTGTGTGTGTGTGTTTGTGTGTGTGCGGGCGCGTGTGTGTATGTGTGTGTGGGTCTGTGTGTGTGCCTGTGGGTTTGTGTGTGTGTTTGTGTATGTGTGTGTGAGTGTGTCTGTGTGTGTGTCTGTGTGGTTGCGTGCTTGCTCGCGTGCACTTGTGTGTGTGTGTGTGTTTGAGTTTGTGTGTGAGACTCTGAAACAGATTGTAGAACAGCACATCATGTCTTCCGCGGTTCCTCAACATAGACTGGTTTCACTTCAAATATGTCTTCATTAAGTGCTTTTCACACAAACACACAAAGAGACACATAAATACATACACACACACACACACACACACAAACATCCACGGGTCCGCTCACACACACACACAGATAAGAGAGGGAAAATGAGGCAGTGTAAAAGGGAAAGAAGGCAGATGGAAAGAGAGGAAAGTCATATTGACTGGATGAGAATAAATGGTGAAGAAACAATTTTTCCTGTTTGCTCATTCATTGACCATAGTGCATTGCTTTCTTGTGTTGTGCATTTGTGTGTGTGTGTATGTGTGAGTGTGTGTTTGTGTATTTGTATGTGTGTGTGTGTGTGTGTGTGTGTGTGTGTGTGTGTGTGTGTGTGTGTAGGTGTGTGTGTGAACAGATCGTGCCACAGCACAATCATTTATGGTTCCTCAACAAAGAGTGAATTCAGATATATCTTCATTAACTGCTTCGAACACACACACACACGCGCGCAGCCGCGCACACACACACACACACACACACACACACACACACACACCAAGAATACCGTGAAATGAATGAGACGGTTCAAAAGAAGGACAGAGCTGTTTCTCCTCATTCACGACTTACCTCTCTTCCTCCCTTCTCTCTGTTTGCTTCTTCTTCCGGCTCCTTTCTGAAGGTGTCCGGTGTGCGTTAATGCGTCCGTGCGCGTGTGTGGTTCATACCAAGTTGCACTAACAACACTGAGGAGCTAAAGCAAGTCTAATATCATCCTGAAGCAGAAAAACACATTTCTAAAATAACAGCCCTTCATGTAATTCAGAATATACCTACATTGATGGATGTGGATTTCCACATTGTAGGTACAGCCCTCGGCTGTACCTGGGCTTGCCCTCACCCCACTATGGACAGCCAGACCTACATGACATATGCAACGCTGAATACGCTGATTTATTTAGAGATAAGTAATTATTCCAATTATTTTACATTCTAGATATATTATATATCATATGCATTGCATGATTTATCAAGATGGTTAGGGCTACAACCCTACGCTCAGACCATAAAGATTATATATATATTTATGATTATATGTCTTTTTAACTCATATTATCAAATTGGGTGTCACAACAGTCTTGGAGCGAAGGCAGGACTACATTTCAATGCTTGTTGTACATGTATAACTATGCATGTGCAAATAAAGAAACCCTCCACCCTCTCTAAACCCTCCTCCCCCTGTAAACCCTCCTCCCCCTTTAAACCCTCCTCCCCCTTTAAACCCTTCTCCCCCTTGAATCCCTCCCCCCCTTTAAACCCTCCACCCCTCTAAACCCTCCTCCCCCTTTAAACCCTCCCCCCCTTTTAAACCCTCCACCCCTCTAAACCCTTCTCCCCCTCTAAACCCTCCTCCGCCTTTAAACCCTCCTCCCCTGTAAACCCTCCCCCCAGGTGAGGCTAACCTTAGCAGCTGTGGAGGGAAAAGGAAGTAAAGAGTACAAAGAGGAAGGTAGGAGGAAAATGCAGGTGGCACAACAATAAATTAAAAGAGAGAAAAAAGCAATGTTGTTTGTAGTATGCATTTGTATTTTTTTTATCAGGGTAAGGGTTAGGGCTAGAGTTAGGCCAAACAAAGATAAGATAAGATAAAGATAACGTATACTTTAATGTCCCCCAGAGGGAGAATTCTTCTTGAGTTGCAATCACTGCATCACAAACTTTCAACATACCACATCAAATATACATAGAAGTAGACAATTCAAACATGCTTCACTGCATCATCCACAACAAAGACAACCACAAAAAAACATTGCGTCAGTTCAGCAGAATGTGCACAACACAGTGGGGGTAAAAGTGTACAAGAAAAGCAATCAAGGCTACAATAGGCTACGCCCAATAGATATAATTAATACTAGGTAAAAAAGTCATTTGTTACTGTTTAGCATCTCAATTGCAGCTGGGATGAATGAGTTTTATATTTTTTTAACCTGTAGTTTGGCTGCAGGTTACCTGAGGGCAGCAACTCCATTTTCTGATTCAGTATGTGGGTTTGATCATCCTGAATCTTATGTGCCTCCCTGAGCACAAAGCGAAAGCTCAAGCAGGCTGTAAAGGATGAGGCTTTGATTTCTGTTGAAGTCCAAAACCTCAAGAAACTGCACCTTTTCACTGTTGCAATGCAACCAAGGAACATCTCCATTAAAACTACAATGATGGCCGCCTTTTCCTAGAGTTACAATAGGTTGACCCTTGGGGTTTCAGGAGGCTGAGCTGAAGACCCAAGGTTCTCATGGTGATAGGCGCTCAGCAGATGCTGAAGCAATCAGCTAAATGTTGGTGGCCATTTATGCCAAATGTGAAATAAAAAGCGAAAATTATCATGATAATTTAAAAAACTATGTTTATAACTGGTGTCTCATTGCCCCTCATAAACTAGAATATACTGTAAGTATATGCAGAGAAGGGGGAGATCATCACTGAAATAAGTAAACACAGCTGTTCAGAACCACTCCACAATAAAGGCAAACATTATTGGAACATTAATTTCCCAATAATTGTATTTTCAGCTCAATAAATTCGATTCAAACCATTCCACGTTTCAAATGGCCATGAAATATTTTTGGGAGGCAACAATGAAAGCTTGCTACATTCATGCCTTTCCCAGTCTCTTTTCGAATGGCTTGTGATTACGCAGGCACTAACAAACTCACATATACACGCAAACACACACGCACACACACTCCTCTCTAGCTCGCTGTATCAGCCCCCCTCCGCCTAGTAGTGGCCCTGGTTGGTATTTCAGTCACACAGCATGAGCGTGATTCCCCTTAAAGGGCCAGGGCCCCGTTTCCCGATAACGATGGATCCACGCTCGTACGATCATTCTCACGAAGGATCTTGCGAACCTTCGTCAATTTCTTTCGAGAGCTTCCCAAATCTCCTCTTAACATGAACGCGTGATCACTGCTCTAACGACGTTCGTAGGCTTGTAACTGTCCACTGACACGGTGCTGAAATGGGCTCTGTAGGACGGGGAGACGCAGGAATGTCGCAGGAAAATGGGGTTAAAAAGGGTTAAAATATCTCTCTATCAGGGCCACAGCAGAGTAGCCTACGAAAATAATAGACTGCAATAATATGAATGCTAAAGATATTAAAACACAATTTATTAGGCCTAGGCGACATATGCTATATCATTCCTAATCTTGAACGCACGTGCGTGCATTTTTTCACAGCATTTTCCCCAATGAAATAATTCCATATTACAAAAATCCAAAATAGCTTGTGTGACAACTACATTTATCTTAATGTGCTGATTTCTGAAACATGCTTTGCGCAGCAAAGAGAGCAGACTTTATCTGATTCCGCATAAGGTTTCTTTGATTGGCACGCACTCTCTAGTCTAGAATCATTGGTGTAAACATTAAAAATGCAACGTTCCATTCATTCATTATCATTCAAACGCAGAGGCTGGGCATTGACACACGGCTATTGCTGATCCTGCCAATATTGTTGGGCAGGATGATGTATCCTTTTTACACTGCCAATTAAGCCAGTTCGGTAGCGGCTTGGCACGCCCAACGATTTCACCGTCTTATCTCAAGTATCCTGTGTAAAACCGAGGGGTAAAATACCCCGTTCGTCACGGCTTGGTTGACTGGAGAAGGCAGGGCTGCCCATGGAGTCTACACCTCTTTAGAATAATTTGCACTCCCAAAAGTTTTTATTTTTTTATGAATGAAGATACCCACATGCATGAATGAGTTCATGTCTGAGTCTAGGCTACAACGCGATTAACTATTTACAAGTGCAAAAACGCCAACACATTCTTTATTTTGCTGACCACTTGTTTTTTATCCCGACAAAAGCCTCGTAAGGACAGAACTTTCCTCTGCGTCTCTCTTGTAGATCGCACCATCTTTCAACGTCTTTATTTAATGCGACCGCATCACCTTTTCTCACATGATCAGCAGCTCGCGGATTTCCCTTTTTCTCCAGTCGGAACTGCTCATGATGATATCGCTGCGTTGTCTCTGTGGAGACAGCGCAGAAACACCTCGACCCAAGCACTACCAAGCATGGATGTTTTTCAATAAAACACATCCAATACCACAGAATGTCCAGCTGGTGACTCCACTGAGGCTACATAACGATGCTCTTAGCACACTACGAGTGTTTTCCAGACGTTCGTTACGCAACGATTATTTCGGGAAACGGTGTGAAAACTGTACGATGCTCGTACGACGGACTACAAAAGCCACTTATGCCGTGTTCATTTGGAAAAAGTTTGCCAAGTCAGGGTCGCTTGTAACTCACTTTATTTTGGTAAAGGTTGGTCCGGTCTCAATGAAGCAAAAGGAGAGGAATTGTACAGGCAGGCGTGGAGATAGGCTATACACTTAGTAGGGCATCCGATGGATGTGTTACCTGGAGTGTGCTGGCCCCCTGGGCTATGTGTTGTGACATTAGTACTGGGCAGGCGTGGACTCAGTTATGTGCTCTGATTGGCTATGCATGGTGCTGACTCTTGTGGCTATGTGCGGGAATTACACTTGTTTTTGTGGGGCCTGCCCGTAATTCCGACACCTCATTGTTCCGACGTCTCAATGGTCCGAAATATTTCCCATTCGATCGACATGCAACTATGCCGACGGTTCAATGTTCCGAAAACGGAACCCATTGGTCCGAAGGTCCGTTTGTCCGACTTTAAAAAAGGAGGCGCATCAGGCCGACGGTTCAATATGCCGAATAGGCCTACATATAAAGAGTTTTATACCTCGCTCGGCTCGCGCTCTCGCTCTCTCTCACTCTCTCTCACTCTCTCTCACTCTCTCTCCAAAATACCACATAGGCCTACATATCACGTTGACGATGAATATTGGAGAGCAAAGTGACATCGCTTCACTTCATTTCGACAGGGTGTTTCAGCCCCATGGACAGAGAGCGTAGGTCTAATTCTCAACACGGGCACGAACACACACACACACACACACACACACACAGACACGCACACACACACACACACACACACACATACATGACTAAGTACACGGAATGAGGTGTAAGTTTGAATGAATCAATACCAGCGAAATTATTTAGGCTAAAAGCCCACTGTAAACACAGTAAACAACACATATATCCACCCCCATCATCCTGTGTGGCTCCCCAGTCGACTCTGTGGAGTCTTGCCGCTTCCTGGGCACCATCATCACCCAGGACCTAAAATGGGAGCTCAACATCAGGTCCCTCACCAAAAAAGGCCAGCAGAGGATGTTCTTCCTGCGCCAGCTGAAGAACTTCAACCTGCCAAAGACTATGATGGTGCACTTCTACACTGCGATCGTTGAGTCCATCCTCACCTCATCCATCACTGTCTGGTACACTGCTGCTACGGCTAAGGACAAGAGCAGACTGCAGCGTATCATACGCTCTGCGGAGACGGTGATTGGCTGCAACCTTCCATCCCTCCAGGACCTGCACAGCTCCAGGGCTCTGAGGCGGGCAGGCAAGATTATGGCCGACCCCTCCCATCCTGGTCACAGTTTATTTGGAACTCTCCCCTCTGGCAGGAGGCTGCGGTCCATCAGGACCAAAACCTCCCGCCACTTGAACAGTTTCTTCCCCTCTTCAGTTGGGTTCCTTAAAAAAGTCCCAGGACCACCACCCCCACTGACTGACACTGACACTGGCACTCATACCCATCACCAATTTGTAAATTCTTATATTCTTGTATCTTAAATTCTTAAATTCTTGTATCTTTTACTTTAGTTTTTACTTTATTTATTCTATTTTATCCTTTTTTAATTGATCACTTATGTTCCTGCTTGTTTATATGGTGTTATATAGATATATCTCTTCTTCATTGTTCATTGTTATTGTCTTAATGTATGCACCTTAATCACCAAGCCAAATTCCTGGTTGGTGTAAAACCCTTCTTGGCAATTAAATCCTTTCTGATTCTGATTCTGATATAGGCCCACACACAGCTACTAAAGATATTTATTTGTTTTTCACTCACCGTTTGACTTCTTTCCGGGAAAAGTATTAGTCCTTGTATAACGTGCGCTTCATAAATTCACCTCTTTTGACTGTTTAAGCCCACAGCAACAGTCTGGCTTGGTGAAGTGCACTGCTGGAACTTAGCCTATCATCTTTTATTTTTGGTTTCATAATCACACTTGTGGAATTGCGCCTTGGCCTATTCGGCATATTGAACCGTCGGCCTAATGCGCCTCCTTTTTTAAAAGTCGGACAAACTGACCTTCGGACCAGTGGGTTTTGTTTTTCGGAACATTGAACCGTCGGTAGTGGCATGTCGATCTAATGGGAAATATTTCGGACCATTGAGACGTCGGAACAATGAGGCGTCGGAATTACGGCATGGCACCGTTTTTGTGGCCTTGAGCGTCTGGGCTGCTTGTAGCTCTAGAATTGATGCATGAATGAATGGCTCCTTGTATGAGCCGGACATTCTCAAACACCCTGTACCGCTTGTATCTCTAGAATTGATACATGAGAAAGAAGCATCTCTAGTTGCCAAGGAAACATGTGGCCTGTTGAATGTGTGAATTATGTCACATTTAGGCTAACGATGCTTTCAGGAAACGGGGCCCAGAGCTGTATTGAGGATGTTGATTTGTCGACCCTGAGCGGGAGTGCATCTCCCTAGCTACTGAACTAGCCTGTCGGATCAGACTACTTGTTTCAACCGCAGCAGCCATTGAAAAGAGGTTGTCAATAACATTAACATTTAATTTGTACTTCAAAGGGCTGGTGTTAAGTCCACCATTACCCTGATTCTCTGGGGACGGTCTTGAAGGAGATACGATGGGTCTAGAGTTCTCCTCGTTCTGTTTGCATACATTACGTTCTCGTGTTCTATTGAGATGTAAATAAATCTTGATTGCTTTGGTCTCCAGGAGTAGGCCGTTTTTGTTGTGATTCAGTAACAAACGTTTCGAGAAGCATTTCTGGTGCCTGACTGCCTCCTGGTGGTGGGGGCCCCTGAAGATCTACAACACTTCTTTAAAGAAACGTCATCTTCATTGCATCAATCTCTAAATAGAAACAACATCCTGATGGTAGCATTAGTTTTGCACACAGTCTTCCTAACCTCTGCTGTATGGTTGTTGTTTTGCTTTGTCAACCTACTCCGTTCCCCTTGTAAAACCTTCATGAGCTTGGTGTCCAACCTTAGAGAAATGACATAGACAATATTTATCTCCGTTTATAGGTCTCTCAATTTCGGTTTTGCTAGTATGTGCATGAAACAATTTGAAGCCTCTTGTTAAAGTAAAACTAATTGAAGATGTTGAATATCGGAAGTGGGTCGTGTATGGGTATGTTTTTGTGCTGTGTATGTGTGCATGTGTATGTGTGTGTGTTTGTCTGTGTGTGTGTGTGTGTGTGTGTATGTGTGTGTGTGTGTGTGTGTGTGTGTGTGTGTGTGTGTGTGTGTGTGTGTGTGTGTGTGTGTGTGTGTGTGTGTGTGTGTGTTGTGTGTGTGTTTGTGCGTCTGTGTGTGTTGGTTTGTGTGTGTGTGTGTGTTCTGCATGTCTGTGTGTGTGAGTCTGTGTGTGTCAGTGTGTGTTTATGTGTGTGTGTGTACGTGTGTGTCTTTGTGTGTGTTTGTCTATGTTTGTCAGTGTGTGTGTGTGTGCGTCTGTCTGTGGTTGTGTGTGTGTGTGTGTTTCATTTTGTGTGTATGTGTGTGTGTGTTTGTCGTGTGTGTGCATCTAATAGTGTGTGTTTTTGTGTTTGCCTCTGCTTGGTGCATGCAGATACACTCCTGCGTGAGTCAGCAGCACACAGTTTGTGTGTGCGTGTGTGTGTTTGTGTGTGTGTGTGTGTGGGGGGGGGGGGGGGGGGGGAACAGCTCATTTAACAAGACCGACCAACGGGGGGTTCCTGCCCGCCCCGAGCTCCGAGGCAGCGAGACATCCTGAAAGTTTGCCCCCTTTTTTCCAAAGGCCCCCAAAATCGTGACCACCTTTGATCACAAGGCGCACCAGACAGACGGGGAGTTTGTCTTTGTGTCGGCTCCTCGCTGTACCTCTGGTGAGCCCGAGGCAGTGTTCTGACACGGGCCATGCCCGGGATCTGAGGCCAGGCTGCCGATGGGTGGATGATAGAGACAGCGCATCCTGTTGACATGGAGGGGAGGCGTCAACGGACCAATACCAAGGGCCTGCTCTTATGTAAAAGGCTGCTGGTACAAGACTATGCTATGGGTCTTTGGTTTATGATAAAGGTTTATGGTTAATGTTAAAGGTATATGGTTGATGATAAAGGTGTACAAATGCTCCTCCAGACCCGAGGACGCAGGGTGGTGATGTTTGAACCGGTTTCTAGTTGTTTTGAGGAGGATGACACACATATGGTTCATGACATGGTTATGGTTTTAGATCTAGGCCATAGATCTTTTTTATAAACCATAGAGAAATAGAGAACTCGTGCATAACATAAACCTAGATTCTATGGTTGATGTTCCTGCACAATTTCTCTATCCGACCCCTGATGCTGAGTCCTTTGGTTCGGGATCGTCTCTGCAAGCAAAGCAGCGAGCTCGGGATTCAGCGTGACACGAGGCTGTCTCACGATGCAATGTTTATCCAGACACATGAAGCACCCGTACAGTTTGTTCAAGAGTCTACAGCTATCTCCCACAGCTTGCGAACGGGCAGCGAGCGTAAACCCGTCGAGGCATCTCAGGGCCAACAGACACGAGTGAAGTGAAACAGACACGTACGCAGAAGAGTTGGAATGATGCTTCACACAAGGTTAGGACATGGTTCATACAGATGACACATGCATGAACCAGCTTCCAACAGAGACAGAGGTGCCCTTTATAATAACACGATCTGTGAGTGACTTGCACATCGTCTGGTACAGAAGTAGAGAGTGTTAGAAAAGGAACAGGATCTGCGAGGGATGGACACGCAGAGTGTCTACTACAGAAGTAGAGCGTGTTCCGACAAGGACATTGATAAGTGGGTCTAAGGTTTATTAAACAAACTACTTACCTGTAACATATGTTCTATGGTATAGGTATATGGTTATTAAGTAGGCCCAATATTTATGATATGGGTCTGTAGATGATGGTAGGATCTATGGTTTGTAATATCGGTCTATGGGGAAATAGGTGATGGTTTATGATATAGGTCTATGGTTTTGATATAGGTATGGTTTATAATAAAATGTGATGTCGGTCTATCATGATATAGGTGGATGCTTTGATAATTCCAAATCTGACTTCATTCAAGTTCAACTATCCTTCAAAAGTAAGCTGTTTCCAGCAGTGTGTGTGTGTGTGTGTGTGTGTGTGTGTGTGTGTGTGTGTGTGTGTGTGTGTGTGTGTGTGTGTGTGTGTGTGTGTGTGTGTGTGAGCCTGCGCGTTTGTTTGGGTTTGTGTGCGTGTCTGTGTCTGCTTAAATCAAAGCAAGGCATAAAAAGGCACAGAGAAAGTAGAGAGGTTACGAAGATGTGTGTTTGGGATAGATAGAGAAAGTTTATGCGTGTGCTACCTCATTGGCAGGCAGGAAGCCACTTCTACTGACTTCCTGTCCGATAAGGAAGTGATTTATTCCCTTTTCACTCAAATGCTTTCAAAAAAGCAGGCTTCAAAGATTTTCAAATCCAAAGGTTTCAAAAATGTATTAATAATTTATTGGAACGCATGGACACACACACCACTATCAATCAAACTATCTATCAGTCTACCTTTGTTTGTGTGTGTGCGTGTTTGTGTGTGTGTGTGTGTGTGTCTCTGTCTCTGTCTCTCTCTCTCTCCCGGTAACTCTCTCTTCCCTCCCTGTGACATTGTTACTTCTTCCTAGGACTTATTTAGACCATTGGTCTTCTCTCCTTCCCTCCCAGTCAGCAGACGATCTTCCATGTGGGTGAACGGTCAGTTCACTTTGTTCGGTCTCATGTATTAGGCATTAGGTCCACATCTGACCACGGGAAGGTGGCAGTGCTTCAGCAGGGATGACCGCTTGTACAGTATAACTGTTCAATTGTTGGTGATTCATAGCTGAATCTGCTTTAAACGTAACGTTGAAAAGCACTGTGAGACAATTTGAGTGTTTCCATGTGGCTCAGTATGCCAACAGGGTTGGCTTCCTGAGTTATATTTATAGTCAAATCTAAAAAGAAAACCTCACATTTGACAGACACAAAAGAAGTAAAACTGGATGATTTATTGACGTATTACCAAAAGTTTTTCGTGAGACAGCTTTTCATTTGATGTTGATCACACGGCACTATCTTTTAGAACTTGTTCCTGAATATATAATTATCCTCTTTTTGAAGAAGACCATATTGATTTAATCTCCAGCTGTATTGTGTATTTAATTCCTTCAATATAGTGAGTTGGTTTTTGCAATGCTCCAGTTTTATTGAATTGCCACTAAAACTCCCGTTGAGTGGACTTGAAAGATAGTCAGTCAGAGGGAACCAGACAGTATTAAGTAGGAGAGAAGACACAGATAACCATTTCATTCCATCATTCTGTCTTTCATGGACCAGTAGTGGAGGAAGGACAGACAATGGAAAGATGGGATAGAGTTGGCGAGTTTAGGAAGAGATTAGTGAGAGAGAAAGAGAGGATTACTGTGACCAATCATAGAAGAGAAGAAGGGTTGGAAGAACAAAGTGACCAATGTATGGACTCGGGCCTGTCATGGAGTTATGGAGAAAAACACTGAGTCTCTCTCTCTCTCTCTCTCTCTCTCTCTGGGGGGCAGACAGTCTCTCTCTCTCTCTCTCTCTCTCCCCCTCTCCCCCTCTCCCTCTCTCCCTCTCTCTCTCTCTCTCTCTCTCTCTCCCCCTCTCCCCCTCTCTCGCTCTCTCGCTCTCTCTCTCTCTCTCTCTCTCTCTCTCTCTCTCTCTCTCTCTCTCTCTCTCCCCCTCTCCCCCTCTCCCTCTCTCCCTCTCTCTCTCTCTCTCTCGCTCTCTCGCTCTCTCTCTCTCTCTCTCTCTCTCTCTCTCTCTCTCTCTCTCGCTCTCTCTCCCTCTCTCTCTCTCTCTCTCTCTCTCTCTCTCTCTCTCTCTCTCTCTCTCTCTCTCTCTCTCTCTCTCTCTCTCTCTCTCTCTCTATCTGGGGGGCAGACTCCCCATAACACCAGTCCCATGCCCAGTTTCTACATCAGACTCCCCATAACAAGAGCCCCTCGCCCAGTTTCTCCAAGGAGTTTTACTAGACTGTGTCAGGCCCCACAGTAAGAAAAAGAGAAAGGGCACCCCTATTTGTCTTCATGTTGCAAATGGATTTTTCTATTTGCCTCAGATGAGACCTTTTCCACGATTCCACAATGTTTATTGATGGTAAATGCACAGTAGACCAAAGTCTATGACACCAAGGTCGAAGGTTTGAAATAATTATGATCACTTTTTCACTAAACATTTGCTCTCCTCAATATTTGCCAAGACAACATTTGTGTTATACATGTTATGGTGATGCTCCACATTCTAAACGCCCCCTACTGTTACTAAGCGGAGAGAGCTGGCACCTGGAATTATTTCCAAGTGGCTGCTTGTCAGCTTCAATATAGTAGATACAAAGTGATCAGCTGTGTTTCAACTGGAGAGTGAGAGAAACGTTGCAGAAGATTGGAGGTTGTCTGCTAGCAGACTTTAGATTATTAAAGGGGCAGTGTGTAGGATTAAGCGGCTTCTAGTGGGGAGGTTGCAGAGGGGCCATCCCTCCTCACCCCTCCCCTACCAATGACGTAGGAGGAGCTATGGTGGCCTGCACTGGCCTGCAAGGTGCATTAGGTACTTCCAAAGCGATTTCATCGTCTACGACAGCATCAAGAAGCCAGGTGTCAAGTGAGGTTCATTGATAGATATATAAATTGTATTTTGTTCTTTAGCCTGTCAAACTATAGCTCATAGCTGACAAGTAAGCTAGAGATAATATGTATGACAAAAATGCATCCTCTCTAGAGCTGTTTGGCCTTTCTGGGCCGGCGTAGACAAATGGCAGTGAAACATGCTGCCGATGTAGATATGAAGGCCCCATGGCATGCTACTTTATGGATGCTTTAATATAGGTATTAGTGGGCCTCTAACACAGTAATTGAAGACGTTCCCGAAATTCAGCCGTGGTGCAGAATTACAGCCACTCCGAGCCAGTCGCACATTGAGATTTCCCCAAACGCGCCGTTTCGTTGTTTGTAGTGTTTGTGTGTTTAATGCAAATGAGGAGGAGAGAGGCGGGTCAAGGAGGAAAGTGGGGGTGTGGCCCTGAGCAGCATGGGGCCACGGTAACATGCCCTATTACAGTGGAAGTATGGCAATGTCGAGGCGCACACAGCCTTTGGCCGTGTTCTGTAAATATTCTAGGACACTCCGGGTGCTCCGGCGAGAGTCCTGGAGCTCTATATATATATAATATCATATTATGCATAGATATCTATATCATACAATATATATTATGACGGCCAAAAGCTGTGTTTGCCTCCAGACAATATCATGAATCTCAAACGACTGCGTCGGGTTCTCCGACGTCTCTGGTTCTTCCACTTCCGCATCAATCTGAAGTAGATTGAACCGCACGCTGCCGGCTGCACGCTGCCGGGCGGTGGTGCTTCGTGGCGGGGGAGCCCCGCAGCAGCGGGCAGCGGGGCTCAACGATGGCTGAGATAACCCCAACTACAGTCTCGTTGTGGAAATACCAGAGATGTCAAAGAACCAACGTGTTATGCGCCATAACACCAACAGCACCAACCAACGGCTATCCAAAGAAGTGTACAACAATTGCGTTACAGTGCGTGTAATCACACACACACACGGTCGCACGGTCGTAGCTCATTGGCGGGCCAAATTCTCTGGGGTGGCAAGGCAGAGAAAGTGGAGGTGGCATCCCCCTTATGACGACATACGGGGAAAATTCCAAAACGGCATGTCTGAGCTTCGTTTTTTCAAAGACGGAGCACAATGCCTAGTGCTTGTTTTACAACCATCGCAATTTCAAGCTACTGGTGGAGCATAGGTAGACATAGGGGAACTCATATGCAGAACTCAGAAAGTGACATTTTCATGCCTTGGGATCTTTAAGGTAACGTAAACACAAATGTTGTTATTTTCAGGGGATTATATAACACATACATATGGATATAATAATATTTCTGCTGAATCAATTCCACTAGTTGCTACTAATTTCTACACATTGCACCTAACTGTGTAAATACAGCAAGGGAGATGAAGAGAGATAGGAAACAGGCAGCAGCACCACGGGGGTCTGAGAAGACGCATCCTAATCGATTCTCACCCATTAGAAAACATTCACAAACGTTCTCCAAACACACAACCACGCCCCACACAGTCACAGGAGGGCTTTTCTTTATGTGTTGCCAACATCAATGCCGAATTTTCAATGCGTCAAGTGATTTAGGAGGATGGATTTGCAATGATTCAATATATATTGCACAGTCCGTAAGTGTTTTTGGTCCGATTTGAAATAATTGCCATTTGCTAAAAAGAACATCGGGCTTAGAAAGCTGATGAAGATAAAAACTGACATAATATATTAAGCATCCTTTTATAAACCTGCTGTCTATTGATCATACCTTAATCACGTAACCATGTAGGACAACAACCTGGGGAACCTGCGTCTCATGCAGGGACAGGAAACTTCCCAAAGACAAACGCAAACACTGACATCTCCGGAGAGTTCGGAGCCTCATCCCCGATCCCACATCACAAACATTCATTGTCTGAGGCCGTTGTAGGGCCAAAGGCAATTATAAAAAACAAAACGCGGTGTCCCAGGACAACCAGCTGGGGGAGACGAAGGAAAGCCTCGGGGCAGGTGGCGTCTAGTCGCTCTGATGGCGTTCTGCTTCAGCGGCTCGTTGCTGGAAGACGCAGACGGGGAAGAGACAACCGTCAGCCAGCGGACATATTTAGACAGGAGATAAACATCTAAGAGCTACCGGACACACAATCTAACTGCACAGTACAAACAAATAATACAAACTAACCACACAGTAATACAAACCGGTTAAAGCTCTTCTTCATATCCTAGGGCAGACAGAGGCCTGGATGTGACTGCCTTCCTTTTCTCCAGAAAAACAGTCCCGGTTCAAATAGAAGAGAAGTCAGCCCACAGGCTGTTCTACAAAACAGAGAGAGTCGGAAAAGGCAATTTTTTTTTGTTTAAATTGCAACCTGTTCATATATTGGCCAATGCAATGTGATTAATCCACAACATTCTACACATAGCTGCTAGCATTTCTGTACACGGGGAATGGGTTAGCCTAGCGATTGTTAGTACTTGCACTTGGTTCTATGAACATCTTTACTGTACTGACAGCGACATATTCTTTAAATTCTTATGACAAATGTACTTATTATAAGTCGCTTTGGATAAAAATGTCTGCTAAATGCCCTAAATGTATATGTAAATGTACATAGTCCCTTCAACAGATGAGCATTAAGATCACAGCTATGTTCTTGGCGTTTTTAGGTAGAGATTATGTGTGTTTTAATGTGATCCACCACTGCCATGACAGAAGAAGCCTCCTTCTTTAAGGATATTCTACAACTTCTAGTCTGAGTAGAATTTAACCCACTGATTCGTTGGGGAATTCGAAACTTAGCATCTTAAACAACCTATATTTTGTTAGCAATCAAAATGTATAAGTTAACTCTGCATTGAGAAAAAAAATTATTGGAATACCACCTGCAGAACACACTCAATTGAGCCTTTTGCAAGTAGATGAGGATGTGAAGAGAGACAACAATAATACAAATTAGAGATTAACAGAGAGACCGCGAGAGAGAGACACAGACAGAAAGTTGGGAGAGAGAGAGTAAGAGAGAGAGACAGAGAGAGAGAGAGAGAGAGAGAGAGAGAGAGAGAGAGAGAGAGAGAGAGAGAGAGAGAGAGAGAGAGAGAGAGAGAGAGAGAGAGAGAGAGAAGGAGAAGAGAGAGAGAGAGAGAGAGAGAGAGAGAGAGAGAGAGAGTAAGAGAGAGAGAGGGCCAAAGGGTAAAAAGGTGATACAGCCCATAGTGCATCAGAGACTGTGTGTGTGTGTGTGTGTCTGTGTGTGTGTGTGTCTGTCTGTCTGTCTGTCTGTCTGTCTGTCTGTCTGTCTGTCTGTCTGTCTGTCTGTCTGTCTGTCTGTCTGTCTGTCTGTCTGTCTGTCTGTCTGTCTGTCTGTCTGTCTGTCTGTCTGTCTGTCTGTCTGTCTGTCTGTCTGTCTGTCTGTCTGTCTGTCTGTCTGTCTGTCTGTCTGTCTGTCTGTCTGTCTGTCTGTCTGTCTGTCTGTCTGTCTGTCTGTCTGTCTGTCTGTCTGTCTGTCTGTCTGTCTGTCTGTCTGTCTGTCTGTCTGTCTGTCTGTCTGTCTGTCTGTCTGTCTGTCTGTCTGTCTGTCTGTCTGTCTGTCTGTCTGTCTGTCTGTCTGTCTGTCTGTCTGTCTGTCTGTCTGTCTGTCTGTCTGTCTGTCTGTCTGTCTGTCTGTCTGTCTGTCTGTCTGTCTGTCTGTCTGTCTGTCTGTCTGTCTGTCTGTCTGTCTGTCTGTCTGTCTGTCTGTCTGTCTGTCTGTCTGTCTGTCTGTCTGTCTGTCTGTCTGTCTGTCTGTCTGTCTGTCTGTCTGTCTGTCTGTCTGTCTGTCTGTCTGTCTGTCTGTCTGTCTGTCTGTCTGTCTGTCTGTCTGTCTGTCTGTCTGTCTGTCTGTCTGTCTGTCTGTCTGTCTGTCTGTCTGTCTGTCTGTCTGTCTGTCTGTCTGTCTGTCTGTCTGTCTGTCTGTCTGTCTGTCTGTCTGTCTGTCTGTCTGTCTGTCTGTCTGTCTGTCTGTCTGTCTGTCTGTCTGTCTGTCTGTCTGTCTGTCTGTCTGTCTGTCTGTCTGTCTGTCTGTCTGTCTGTCTGTCTGTCTGTCTGTCTGTCTGTCTGTCTGTCTGTCTGTCTGTCTGTCTGTCTGTCTGTCTGTCTGTCTGTCTGTCTGTCTGTCTGTCTGTCTGTCTGTCTGTCTGTCTGTCTGTCTGTCTGTCTGTCTGTCTGTCTGTCTGTCTGTCTGTCTGTCTGTCTGTCTGTCTGTCTGTCTGTCTGTCTGTCTGTCTGTCTGTCTGTCTGTCTGTCTGTCTGTCTGTCTGTCTGTCTGTCTGTCTGTCTGTCTGTCTGTCTGTCTGTCTGTCTGTCTGTCTGTCTGTCTGTCTGTCTGTCTGTCTGTCTGTCTGTCTGTCTGTCTGTCTGTCTGTCTGTCTGTCTGTCTGTCTGTCTGTCTGTCTGTCTGTCTGTCTGTCTGTCTGTCTGTCTGTCTGTCTGTCTGTCTGTCTGTCTGTCTGTCTGTCTGTCTGTCTGTCTGTCTGTCTGTCTGTCTGTCTGTCTGTCTGTCTGTCTGTCTGTCTGTCTGTCTGTCTGTCTGTCTGTCTGTCTGTCTGTCTGTCTGTCTGTCTGTCTGTCTGTCTGTGCGGATCCCAAGGCGTGAGTGATAAAGTAAATAAACACAAAACATACCCTTTAAGGCCTCAGCATGTAAAGAATTTTAGTATTCTCAGGGCATGGGAATCCAATCTGTCTCCTCAGAGGACACATTATCAGTAACGGTTGGACCCCATTCGGTTTCAGTCAATTTGCGTGCCATCTAGATTCCTACTTCATATGTTTTATATGAGGTGTAAACAAGACGAGAGGCTGGTAGTTAGACTGGCATACTATTGAGAAATGAGAAACCTCCAGGGGAATCGGGACCTTTTCATCTGGTATAATGGATGAACAAGTCTGTCCAATGGATTCATTGCTGTTGAAGGACAACCAATCCTCCTGACCCCACACATAAAAAATGCATACAGGTTTTGAGCATTCCGGACGGCCGACTCCCCTGTGAACGCCCCTTCATTGTAGAGAAGACAGGAGTGTCCTATCAAGCCTTAATCAGCAGGGGACCCCGTCTCCCATCAGCTGACAAGAAGTTACGGATAAAATAGCTTGAGTTCAACCCGGATGGGGATTGATCGGATGCAGATTAGTCTACAAGTGGTAGTTGGGTTTGGTGTTGAGCAATAAGGGCTGACAACGGTTGGCAACACTAACTCAAAGCCAGCCATTAAAGCCCAGGGCCAAGGGGACTAAAGGAGACATGCTTTAGACAGGGTCTTCACATATTAGTAAAGTCTTTCAACCTCCTCTCACTGTGTCCTTTGACCTTCTGGATACGGTGGATCCAGCCCAGAGGACCTTATGATCCAGAAGGGTTCACCGTCCATCTCAGGGGGCTTTTGTTTTCTCTAGAACCTCACTGAACCCTAACCCTGATGGAGAAACTAACTCAACTGAATATTCGAGGTGTGAAACTTTGAGTGAGTGTGAAACAGTGTTAAGTCCGTGTCCTCCACAGAAGCCGGGGCAACAAAGACCCCCAGATCCACAGTTCCCCTGGGTCCCCTCACCCCCGCCAGCCGCGGTAATGAGACACGATGCGGGGCGCTCAAAGCCTTCTCCCCTCGCCCCGTGCCGTCCTCAGCGCCTCCCTCCGCACGATGCTCCTTTATTCTCACAAGAATCAGGATCAAAACAAGTCGTATGGTAAATATGGATGTTATCTCCACTGCAGGGTTCAAAAGACACATTTATTTTTCTTACTTTTGTGTTTGTTGAACTTATAACTCTTGAATTTTGGTTCTTGCCAAAATACATTTTTTTAAAGGCTAACATTGAAGAGACACACTCACAGACATACGCATAGTTTGATGTCGATATGCATGTACTCTGTGGTTGTGTGGGGGATAAAGTGTACGCTCACACTTGACGACCTTGTGTTTTTCTCCAGGTGCTCCAACGTCCTTCGGCCCGTTAGGTCACTTTGAAACCAAACCGCAGGACGATGTCAATGAAAGGGTATCCTTCCATTGAATCCTTCGCAACAAGACCTCGTTTGGACCACGTCTTTTCAGCCGTCTCTTTTCAAAACAGAGGTTCACTTGATTGAACAAGCAGCACAGCCCCCACGTCTTTCAGAAGTTTAATAAAATGCCTGATTTTCTATTCCAAGATAAGTGAAGGAGACAAAGAGATTCACGTTTGCTGGCAAAGATCAAAGATCAGGTAAAAGATATCCAGAATGAATAGCCTCTTTGCCACCCTAACATTTGAGAAGTGTTAAATGTGTGTGCGGGGTCAGAATATGCAAACCTCTATGATATCAAACAGATCTGATGCAATCCAATGTAAACCGTGGAGGGGAGCGAAAAGGACAGCGCTACTTATGACAGTGATACAGCAGAGACAGAGTGATAATAAAAAGGGAACGATAAAAATGCATTGAATATTTTGGAATAGAAAGCGTTCAACCATCTGAATGTCATCTGACGGTCTGTGATGGATAGCACCATTCAAAGAGTGTTTCAACGTTTACATTATGCATGACTCAAAAGGCCAACATTCTTCTGTCATTGTCAAAACTCGTTGACCTCACTCACTAGCATCTGATTGAAAACAGGAACAATATAAAAACTAGATCAATTTAAAAGCTAAAACTTTGTTGTTCGCAGCCACTGAGAAAATGTAATGTTTGTTAAAGACTGATTGAATAGAAGATTTGATGCTTAGTTTCATTTCTCATTTGGTACATACATTTTCTTTTAAATTGGCCCTTTTTTCCGCATAACACCAAACCATGCATGTTTTCCTTTGAACTCATGATATACTACTCTCCTTTAGCCTCAATATTGCAGAGGCCTAGGAACGAATATTATGCTTTATCCTTTATCATCATTATTAATATTGTAGTGGCCAAGGCTTTAAAATGGAAGAAACTGGCCTTTTCTCTCTTTCTCTCTCTCTCGCTCTCTCTCTGCCCCTCTCACTCTCTCTAGTACCATGGAGTGTTCCTCATGTGCTGCTACTGGTTGCGATTTGCAGAAAAAAAAGAAAACTGTATACTTTTCTTGAAGGAAAGATAAACGCCCTTGTATGAGATAGTCCCCCACAAATTATCTAGATCAGATACACGGTGGGCTTTTGTCACACTAGCGGTCGGTACTTTGTGTTCAATAAGGGGTGTCGGCTTCTCTGCGGTTCAAGCTTGTGCTATCTCCACCCACCCACACCTTCAGATTTGAGATGGCGTAGCCGTAATATTTGTCTGATGTGACTTGGTAATCCAAAACTGTCAGTCACAGTCAGGCACGTCGTTAAACCTGGGCATTCGAGGCTATAGCCCCGGATCTTTTTGGAATAGCCCCGGATCGCTGTGCCATCAAAAAAATAAATAATAATATTAATAATGATGAAAATAGCCCCGTAGAGTTCACTTCTTTGTGGGTTGCATTACCAGCCACAGATGCAACATTAGAGCCAGTGCAAACCGCAGAATTCTGACGTGTCCAAATATTTAGAATAATTTGTTGCAAAATATTGCAAATTCAACGTTGGTATTGTTTCTTCTCTATGCATAGCACATCTCGTCGATATTGTTGTTTCGTTCTGCTAGACTTTTAGTGAGATCAGAGTGTTGAGAAGGACAGTAATAAAATATCTTTGGTAAGATGGATATAAGAAGAGAGACCCGCAGTGAATTCAACCCGGTCAACTTGACATCGGGTAGGTGCATGACAGTGGTACTGTAAAACTTCAATAGCCCAGGCTTTTATTTGTTTCAATCACTGAACTTTCGAACAAAACTCTTGCTCAGCAAAAATGGGAAATACTATCAAATGTATTATTTAAACCAGTATGAATATTAGTAGCCTGTTAGTTGCCTCGTAACGTAAGTTACGGATGTAACTATGGATCTGTGAGACCGAGGGATGACCCTACGTCACTACGGTCTAAAAAGGAATGAGTACGTCGTTCTGCCTATCGCCGAGATCATATGTCAAAAATCGTCATGCCCATGACATCCGGAAGCAGAACGTCCCGCGCTTGTAAATAGCATGGATTGCTACCGGTTCGTCCTCCTACCTTGATCGCCTAAGGCTGAGCGACAGAAGATAGTGACGGTCATCCCTCGGTCTCACAGATCCATAGTTACATCCGTAACTTACAATCTGTATCGACCTCACTCTGACCGTCACTACGGTCTAAAAAAGGATGACTAATACCAAAATGGTTGTGAAGAACGTATTGTTAAAATTGTTAAAAATTAATTGTTAAAACCTCACTCGGTCATGGACATGAGGCCCGTTGTTCGTGCCCTGGTGGAAAGAAGAAATGGCCGAAGCGTAGACTTTCACCGTACTAACCGCCTTGCCTTGGTCCAGCTGGGACTGCAAAAAACGCAGCACGTGAGGCACAGGGCAAGCCGCTGTTGGCTCAATATCCATACTCTGGCACCAGCCTGAGAAAAAATCTCCATCTGAGCGCATAGCTGGCTCTAGTAGATGGAGCCCTAGCGTTGTTGAGTGTCTCCCGAACAGACGCATCTAAACGCTCAGTGTCGGGCTCTGTACGGGCCAAACCCAAAGGCGCAGGGCGACCGGGTTCGGATGCCATATCTTCCCGCCTAATTGTGCCAGCAGGTCTGCCCTGCTCGGCAACTGCCATGGCTGACCCTGCAGTAGCTGGAGCAGATCTGAAAACCAGGGTCTCGCTGGCCAACATGGGGCAACCAGCAGGACTGTGTGTTGGCCCTCCTTGATCCTGTGCAGAACCTGAGGGATGAGAGGGATCGGAGGGAAAGCGTAGAACAAGCCTGTCGGCCACTCTTGCAATAGAGCATCCAGGCCCAAACTGCCCCCCTGCCCCCTGAGAGAGTACCACTCTGGGCAGCGCAACCTCGTAGCGCATCCAGATCTGTTTGACAACGTCTGTGTGCAGTCTCCACTCTCCCGGGAGTGATCCCGTCCTGGAGAGCATGTCGGCCGCACTGTTTGCTACGCCCGGAATGTGCACAGCCGTTATCAAGGCAAGTCGAGGCCATGCCCACGTCAGTAGTTCCTCTGCCACCTGGAGGCATCTCTGGGACTTTGTCCCCCCCTGGTGATTGACATGATACACCGCTGAGGTGTTGTCCGATCTCACCAGAACGTGGTTGCGCTGTATCGCTGGCAGGAATCGCTGAAGGGCGAATGGCCTTCAGTTCGAGGACATTTATATGCTCTGACGTCCACGGAGGTTGCCAAATGCCCCTTACCGAACGTCCTGCAACTTATTGGTGTCGCGCACTACCTGCTCTCGAGAGGGGGTGCAAATAAGCAGATGCTAGTGAGTGAGGTCAAGTCGTTCAACCCCCCGTGCCTGGAGTGGGGCTAGTGCGGCGGAGACCACCCATCTGAAAACCCTTGGGGCCAGAGAGAGGCCGAAGGGGAGGACCTGGAACTGGAACGCCCTGCCCTGGAAGGCAAACCGGAGGTATGGCCTGTGTTCCGGGCTGATTGGGACATGGAAATAGGCGACCTTTAAGTCCAGAGACGTAAACCACTCCCCCCGCTGAATTGACCTTATCACCACTGCGGTGTGGACCATTTTGAATGGCAACACCTTGAGGTACTGATTCAGGGGCCTTAGATCGAGAACAGGCCGCTCAGCTGCGGACAGCCAGCTAGGGTGCGCTAGTGCTCTACCAAACAAGCAAAAAAAAGACGATTTACAGTCCAACGTTAAGTGATCTGCACGTTAACGTAAGATAGTTAACTACACAGTCCACACTGATCCACAGGGACCCAAAGGCGCCTGTACCCGTGGGTTACGATCTTGTGGCTGTGTGCTATAGCTCTGAAAATACATCAACGTCTTACCTGGTCGGGTGAGGCGTTCAATGTAAAGAGGACGAACCGGTAGCAATCCATGCTATTTAGAAGCGTGGGACGTTCTGCTTCCGGAGGTCATGGGCATGACGATTTTGACATATGGTCTTGGTGATAGGCAGAACGATGTACTCATTCCTTTTTAGACCGTAGTGACGGTCAGAGTGAGGTCGATACAGATCCGTAGGTTACCTGGCAATCGAATAACGCCTGCACGCATGCTAAAACAAACACACACACACACACACACACACACACACACACACACACAGGCGGAGTGGTAATCGGGCGAGTCGTGAGAATACCCGGTGGGCCGTCAACGTTTCGGGGCCGCCGGGCTGATTACTGCGGGATAACAATGTTGCGTTTATAAAAGTTCCTTGCAGCGCCGTCCGGTGGCCTGAGCCGTGCAACCGCAACCTCTCACTCACTCACACACAACGCATACAATCTGTCTACGTCGCAACCAAGTCGATTTTGTCTAGAGGGGAGTAACTGAGCGCCCCCTCCCGAAGTGGTACAGCCCAGGTCGGCCTTGAACTGCGATTGGTCAGAAAGACATAACAGCTAATGTCAACATTGAACTCTCGTGCAGGCTCGAACAGAGTGACACACAAACACACACACCCACCCACCCACCCACCCCCCCCCCACACACACACACACACACACACACACACACATTTAAGGAGTTTTTCACCCGCTCCGTATCCAGCTTGTTCCACGCTTAAAGCACCCGGGCTACAAGTATGCGGCGAGCTGGGGCTCTCATGTTCCCCCCTGCGGTGTGTTCCTTGTCCGCAACCCCTGCCATCCAGTTGTCATACATTCATGCAGACTGGCTTTGAACGGCTGATTCCATTGATGTACTTTGTGTGTGCCTTGTTTTTCAAGTTCATGAAATAAATGCGTGAATTTATTGTTTGTTTTATCAATGAATGTTTTTTAATGAAAAATTGTCACTTGGAGATGCCGGGGATTGAACCCGGGGCCTCATACATGCAAAGCATGCGCTCTACCACTGAGCTACATCCCCACTGAAATACTAAAGGAAAAGGACAAAATATAAATAAGATATAAATGAATACTCCTTTGACGTGACCAATCATGCAGACTGGCTTTGAACGGCTGATTCCATGGATGTACTTTGCGTGTGCCATGTTTTCCTGCCGATGTGGCGGCTTGCAAATTGTATTCTCTATACATAGCGCATCAGGTCGATATTGCTGTTTAGTGCTGCTTGCACAGATTCAGGAGACCCGCAGTGAATTCATCCCGGTTGAATTCATTGGGTAGGCGCATGACAGTGTTTATTTGGCTACAAGCTTTTCTAATCTCTCATCTTGGCTGCTAGTGTATGTGGTGCACTTCCCTATCCTTAACGTAAACATTAACATACTCAGGAGGCCTGCCCCGACGTGAGTCAGGCATAACGATTGGTCTTTTCTTTCCTTCTCAAACTACGGTACAATTGCATATTTCATCAGCCCGGTTTTCTAATTTTCTGGGCAACAGCCCCGAATGTTTTCAATTGCTAGCGACGCCCCTGGTCACAGTTAACACATGCAATCTGTTTAACCCAAAGAGGGGAATCTGAGTCCATGGCGAGCTTGGGCTTTGCGTGTGCCTTGTTTTTCAAGTTCATGAAATAAATGCGTGAATTTATTGTTTGTTTTATCAATGAATGTTTTTTAATGAAAAATTGTCACTTGGAGATGCCGGGGATTGAACCCGGGGCCTCATACATGCAAAGCATGCGCTCTACCACTGAGCTACATCCCCACTGAAACTCCAAGGGAAAAGGACAATATATAAATGAGATATAAGTGAATAAGCCTTGGACGTGACCAATCATGCAGACAGGCTTTGAACGGCTGATTCCATGGATGTACTTTGCGTGTGCCGTGTTTTCCCGCCGATGTGGCGGTTTTGCTGTTGAGAGCTTAAATAAATGGACTATATAAGTTGACTATGAACAATTATTGAAGTTAAACATTTTGTTCAGCAAATTTGACAACTGACAGATGCAATATTGTAGCCAGTGAAAACCGCAAAATTCTGACGTGTAAATTCATGGCCAGATTTAGAATCATTTGTCGCAAAATGTTGCAAATTGAATTCTCTATGCATAGCGCATCAGGTCGATATTGCTGTTTAGTGCTGCTTGCACAGATTCAGGAGACCCGCAGTGAATTCAACCCGGTTGAATTCATTGGGTAGGCGCATGACAGTGTTTATTTGGCTACAGGCTTTTCTAATGTCTCATCTTGGCTGCTAGTGTATGTGGTGCACTTCCCTATCCTTAACGTAAACATTAACATACTCAGAAGGCCTGCCCCGACGTGAGTCAGGCATGACGATTGGTCTTTTCTTTCCTTCTCAAACTACGGTACAATTGCATATTTCATCAGCCCGGTTTTCTAATTTTCTGGGCAACAGCCCCGAATGTTTTCGATTGCTAGCGACGCCCCTGGTCACAGTTAACACATGCAATCTGTTTAACCCAAAGAGGGGAATCTGAGTCCACGGCGAGCTTGGGCTATGCGTGTGCCTTGTTTTTCAAGTTCATGAAATAAATGCGTGAATTTATTTTTTGTTTTATCCATGAATGTTTTTTAATGAAAAATTGTCACTTGGAGATGCCGGGGATTGAACCCAGGGCCTCATACATGCAAAGCATGCGCTCTACCACTGAGCTACATCCCCACTGAAACTCGAAGGGAAAAGGACAATATATAAATGAGATATAAGTGAATAAGCCTTGGACGTGACCAATCATGCAGACTGGCTTTGAACGGCTGATTCCATGGATGTACTTTGCGTGTGCCGTGTTTTCCCGCCGATGTGGCGGTTATGCTGTTGAGAGCTTAAATAAATGGACTATATAAGTTGACTATGAACAATTATTGAAGTTAAACATTTTGTTCAGCAAATTTGACAACTGACAGATGCAATATTGTAGCCAGTGAAAACCGCAAAATTCTGACGTGTAAATTTATGGCCAGATTTAGAATCATTTGTCGCAAAATGTTGCAAATTGAATTCTCTATGCATAGCGCATCAGGTCGATATTGCTGTTTAGTGCTGCTTGCACAGATTCAGGAGACCCGCAGTGAATTCAACCCGGTTGAATTCATTGGGTAGGCGCATGACAGTGTTTATTTGGCTACAGGCTTTTCTAATGTCTCATCTTGGCTGCTAGTGTATGTGGTGCACTTCCCTATCCTTAACGTAAACATTAACATACTCAGAAGGCCTGCCCCGACGTGAGTCAGGCATGACGATTGGTCTTTTCTTTCCTTCTCAAACTACGGTACAATTGCATATTTCATCAGCCCGGTTTTCTAATTTTCTGGGCAACAGCCCCGAATGTTTTCGATTGCTAGCGACGCCCCTGGTCACAGTTAACACATGCAATCTGTTTAACCCAAAGAGGGGAATCTGAGTCCACGGCGAGCTTGGGCTATGCGTGTGCCTTGTTTTTCAAGTTCATGAAATAAATGCGTGAATTTATTGTTTGTTTTATCCATGAATGTTTTTTAATGAAAAATTGTCACTTGGAGATGCCGGGGATTGAACCCGGGGCCTCATACATGCAAAGCATGCGCTCTACCACTGAGCTACATCCCCACTGAAACTCGAAGGGAAAAGGACAATATATAAATGAGATATAAGTGAATAAGCCTTGGACGTGACCAATCATGCAGACTGGCTTTGAACGGCTGATTCCATGGATGTACTTTGCGTGTGCCGTGTTTTCCCGCCGATGTGGCGGTTATGCTGTTGAGAGCTTAAATAAATGGACTATATAAGTTGACTATGAACAATTATTGAAGTTAAACATTTTGTTCAGCAAATTTGACAACTGACAGATGCAATATTGTAGCCAGTGAAAACCGCAAAATTCTGACGTGTAAATTTATGGCCAGATTTAGAATCATTTGTTGCAAAATGTTGCAAATTGAATTCTCTATGCATAGCGCATCAGGTCGATATTGCTGTTTAGTGCTGCTTGCACAGATTCAGGAGACCCGCAGTGAATTCAACCCGGTTGAATTCATTGGGTAGGCGCATGACAGTGTTTATTTGGCTACAAGCTTTTCTAATGTCTCATCTTGGCTGCTAGTGTATGTGGTGCACTTCCCCATCCTTAACCTAAACATTAACATACTCAGGAGGCCTGCCCCGACGTGAGTCAGGCATGACGATTGGTCTTTTCTTTCCTTCTCAAACTACGGTACAATTGCATATTTCATCAGCCCGGTTTTCTAATTTTCTGGGCAACAGCCCCGAATGTTTTCGATTGCTAGCGACGCCCCTGGTCACAGTTATCACATGCAATCTGTTTAACCTAAAGAGGGGAATCTGAGTCCACGGCGAGCTTGGGCTTTGCGTGTGCCTTGTTTTTCAAGTTCATGAAATAAATGCTTGAATTCATTGTTTGTTTTATCAATGAATGTTTTTTAATGAAAATTGTCACTTGGAGATGCCGGGGATTGAACCCGGGGCCTCATACATGCAAAGCATGCGCTCTACCACTGAGCTACATCCCCACTGAAACTCGAAGGGAAAAGGACAATATATAAATGAGATATAAATGAATAAGCCTTGGACGTGACCAGTCATGCAGACTGGCTTTGAACGGCTGATTCCATGGATGTACTTTGCATGTGCCGTGTTTTCCCGCCGATGTGGCGGTTATGCTGTTGAGAGCTTAAATAAATGGACTATATAAGTTGACTATGAACAATTATTGAAGTTTAACATTTTGTTCAGCAAATTTGACAACTGACAGATGCAATATTGTAGCCAGTGAAAACCGCAAAATTCTGACGTGTACATTTATGGCCAGATTTAGAATCATTTGTTGAAAAATGTTGCAAATTGTATTCTCTATGCATAGTGCATCAGGTCGATATTGCTGTTTAGTGCTGCTTGCACAGATTCAGGAGACCCGCAGTGAATTCAACCCGGTTGAATTCATTGGGTAGGCGCATGACAGTATTTTTTTGGCTACAAGCATTTCTAATGTCTCATCTTGGCTGCTAGTGTATGTGGTGCACTTCCCTATCCTTAACGTAAACATTAACATACTCAGAAGGCCTGCCCCGACGTGAGTCAGGCATGACGATTGGTCTTTCCTTTCCTTCTCAAACTACGTTACAATTGCATATTCCATCAGCCCGGTTTTCAAATTTTCCCGAGGGAGAAACACCCGAACCCCCTTTTAAAATGACTAACTTCTGGGCTACAGCCCCGAATGTTTTCAATTGCTAGCGACGCCCCTGGTCACAGTTAACACATGCAACACATGCACACACACACACACACTCATAAGGAGTTTTTCACCCGCTCCGTATCCAGCTGGTTCCACGCTTAAAACACCCAGGCTACTTGCATGCGGCGAGCTGGGGCTTTGCGTGTGCCTTGTTTTTCAAGTTCATGAAATAAATTCGTGAATTCATTGCTTGTTTTATCAATGAATGTTTTTTAATGAAAATTGTCACTTGGAGATGCCGGGGATTGAACCCGGGGCCTCATACATGCAAAGCATGCGCTCTACCACTGAGCTACATCCCCACTGATATTCTAAGTGAAAAGGACAGGATATAAATAGGATATGAATGAATAAGCCTTGGACGTGACCAGTCATGCAGACTGGCTTTGAACGGCTGATTCCATGGATGTACTTTGTGTGTGCCGTGTTTTCCCGCTGATGTGGTGGTTATGCTGTTGAGAGCTTAAATAAATGGACTATATAAATTGACTATGAACAATTATTGAAGATTAACATTTTGTTCAGCAAATTTGACAACTGAAAGATGCAATATTGTAGCCAGTGAAAACTGCAAAATTCTGACGTGTACATTTATGGCCAGATTTAGAATCATTTGTTGCAAATTGTATTCTCAGAATGTATTCTCAGAATTGTATTCTCATAGCGCATCAGGTCGATATGCTGTTCAGTGCTGCTTGCACAGATTCAGGAGACCCGCAGTGAATTCAACCCGGTTGAATTCATTGGGTAGGCGCATGACAGTGTTTATTTGGCTACAGGCTTTTCTAATACACACACACACACGCATTTATTTCATGAACTTGAAGCCTGGTTTTCAAATTCCTGGGCTACAGCCCCGAATGTTTTCAATTGCTACCGACGCCCCTGGTCAGAGTTAACACAAGCAATCTGTTTAACCTAAAGAGGGAAATCTGAGTCCATATTTCCCTTTTCTTTATAGATCTGTATTATTCTGCCACTGCACCTCTTCATCACATTCTACTGGTCCGGGTGTTGTAAAAAAAAAATAGGCAAGATTGTTTATTTTGACCTTAATAAAAGTCTTGAATATTCTCGTGGAATTAGTTTTGGGATTGATCTTTTTAATGTAAATCGGTACAAGACGCTTCATAATGAGTCTAAAGAACACAAAGTCCGTAGCAGGATGAAGTTCCGATTACAACTCCAAACAAACTCTTTGGAGTCAGATGTTGGACCGAACACTTATACGTAACCAGGCCTGTGTTACCACCAAACACTCGCTTTGCTTATGGCTTCAAAGAAGTGAAAGACAAGGGCTGGAATTTTTGGAATTACTTTCTTTTGTTGGAGATAGATAGAGAGGAAAACCTAATTTAGAACAGGACATAGTGTGTGTGTGTGTGTGTGTGTGTGTGTGTGTGTGTGTGTGTGTGTGTGTGTGTGTGTGTGTGTGTGTGTGTGTGTGTGTGTGTGTGTGTGTGTGCGTGCGTGCGTGCGTGTGCGTGCGTGTGTGCGTGTGTGTGTGTGTGTGTGTGTGCATGTGTGTGGGGGGGGGGTTGTTCGCAGACAAAAGCAGAGAGTTCTTACTCTGTAGAAGACGAAACACACAGAATGGAGAAGGAAGGACTAAAGAGTAGCCTTTGTTTCGGGGTCCGTATGGGACGCTGGCACTGCCACACTTCTTTTGGTCGGGAACCAAAGGAGCTAATTAAATAACTCAACTCTGCATAATTCAAAGAGGTTTATTTAAATGAGCTGCTCTGATAAAGAATGTCTCTGGAATGGCTTTTAGCGAAGCAGCGCTCCACTTAGCTTCCTTTCGGCCGTCGATTGGAAAGCCCCCGAGTATTTCTGTCCATCTACGAGATGGCACACACACACGCTCACACACACACACACATGCTCACTCACGCACACACAGACACACACACACACGCGCACACGCACACACACATACACGCACACGCACACACACACACACACATAGATCGGATACATTTTGAGACGACCCTAAACCTCAGAACTTGAAGAGGTAAAGGCTGAGGTACTTCAGTGCCAGACTAAAAAATTGACTGCACAGCAGAAAAATATATTTTAAGTGCCCTGCATTTATCTTTAGACCTTTACCTTTTGTGTGCATGAAAAGTCTCCGATAGATCGCTCGTAGGCCTACCAATATACTTCTGTGGGAGTAAAATCTTCACCTGGGCGAATCGACGTTAGGCGTGATCATTGTTCATGTCGGTGTCAACTACTAGCAAGGGTTCTCCAAACACGCATTTTAGACTATCAGTGCTGCTCACTGACAGAGCTCTGAGTGAGCCCCACTGCCATCTGACGTCCGTCAGGTGGAGCGCTGCCAGACACACGGCCAACCATCTGAGCTCTGTATTGACACACTGGAATCAGCAGTTGCAGTTGTGGGTAGTAGTGGCTGTAGCAGTAGCAGCAGCAGCAGCACAAGTAACAGCTGTAGCTGTGCGTAACAGCAGTAGAAGCAGTGAGAGCCGTTGCAGCAGTGGCAGCCGTTGCAGCAGCAACAGCAGTTGCAACAGCAGCAGGGGTGGCAGGAGTAGTTCAGGAGTTAGAGGGGGTTGACTGGTTGCTATTTCGATCCCGGCTTCACCTAGCTGAGTGTTGTGGTGTCCCTGAGCAAGACTCCTCACCCTAACAGCTGGCTGTCGCCCTGCGTGGTTGACTCCGGCGTCGTTGTGTGAATTTGTGAATGATTGGTTGTAAGTTCGCCTTTGATAAAATCGTCAGCAAAACCCCCTAGATGTAAATGTAACAGCAGCAGTAGCAGCGACAATAACAACAAAAGTCATTCAGCTGCACATTTTGCCCAGAAACCACATCCTTTCAGGAGAAAATTGAGGGACCAGCCGCCCCAAGATGCGTCAATAACACACACAGAATACACATGTCTCCCAGCGCCATGATTTAATGATGTCATTATATGATTGAGAAAAGTCATACGTTAGCTAGCCTGTGTGTGTGTGTGGGTGTCCGATGTCCCCCAAATCGTATATTCAAGCCTCGACTCTCTACAGTCTCAGAATCTATTTGACGAGGCATCTGCAGGATTGTGTTCTTGGTAAAGGTCAATTAGATGTAATCTGTCAAAGCTGGTGCTTTTGGTTCCACTTCGTACATGTAAAGCACAGTGACCCACATCGCAACGCTCCCTTCCATCTCCTTCTGACATTTACGTTGGACATTTTGGGTGCTTTGCTATTATTCTAAGTCTAAGCATAAGCTGACAACTGGTTTGCTAGTGTTGGTATGATAGTAGGCTACGCAACACATTTACGATGGGTCTTCACTGAAAAATAAATATTGCATGAATTAGTTCAGGGAAACCATGCAAACCAAGAATTCAACTAATTCAAAGTAAAAATGATTGTTGAAATCATAACATGAGATGTGAGATATGCAAGGTCTAACACAGTATGATTTTCCAGCCACACACGCACACACACACACACACACACACAGAAAACGGCAACTAAATGAAAACAAAGGAATTGGCTCCTACCCTAGTGTTTCCACATAGGTCGCAAAGGCAAGGCTTGTGAAGCTTTTCCAAAGCGAGTTGGTAATGATGTTGGTGTCGTCGTTTCCTGTGCCGACGGTGACAGTACATGACATGAGAGATGTTCACAGATGTATTCTCTGTCCACAACCGACAACTGTATGTATTCTCTGTCCACAACTGTTTTCTGCACCAGTTAGGCCTTTAAATAACACATGATCAACAGGATCCATAATACATTGCGTTTACTTCTCCGTAGCTGAAATGTGTTTTTTGTGTGTGTGTGTGTGTGTGTGTGTGTGTGTGTGTGTGTGTGTGTGTGTGTGTAAATGCACTAAAACTGCTGACAGAGCAAAAACCACGACTGACAGATGGGAAGGTGTTAACGGATGCCCTTTGAGTGTCTGTGTATCCCTACTTACAAACGTAGACAGTGTGTGTCAAGTGTGTATCCTACAACTTGTGTTCTCTTCATTGGCTTCAGTGACCGTTTTTGGAGAAATTAAGTTGGCAATAGTTTCCCACAGCAATACACGCATACATGCCAACACTACAAAATAAGCTTTGACTCGTTAATTCAAGTGTTAAAATATCCATAAATCACAAAGACACCGTATTTTGTTTCATTGTATTCATCGAGATAGGATGTATCCAGTCACTGGTAGTGCTTTATTTATCAAGTCTTCTGTGCCAAGAGATTGGGATACAGCTGTTGAAAAAGAGTGATCATATCATGTAAACATATTGATCTTATTCAACTTTTTCATCTTCATGTTCAGGATAGACATTTACAACCCGAGCTAACGCTGCTGGAAAATACTGGTTTCTGACTAAAATGTTCTGGTCGTATTTAGAGTTCAAAGGGCATCAGATTTAAATGAAGTGTTGGTCAAGAAGGTTTTACCAGATGCTCTAATTAGCTCAGCGCTCTATACCTCTCTTCAGGGCATTAACCTCATCCTACAACTAGATATGGAGTATATATATATATATATATATATGGCATAATATATATATATATGTAACATGCACCATATTTCTAGTGCCCTGTTTGGCCACCAGATGGCGTCATAGCGCATTATTTTATTGTTTCCTAGTATGTAAAAAAAAAAATTAACAATCTAACAATAACTGCGCGACCCGACCCCGGATAAGCGGTGGACGATGACAATAACACCATCATGTGACTCAACCCGTCGCCTTGAATTCATTTTCCGACACAAAGGCCCTCCCTAAACATTAGAATTCACTTTCAGCGCCCGAAAAGAATTTATCAAAATGTTTATAATACTTCAGTCAGTTCATTAATGACATGTTTTAAAATATGTAGCATTAAACATATTCACCTCATGCATATTCAGTTATCTGGCCCCCCATGAATGTATGAAGGAAATACAGAACGGAGGTCTTATTGAATTGCTCATCCATAGGTCAGCTAACACAATACCTGCCACTTTCAAGAGGAAGTGCCGAAGAAATAAACAGAACAATGGATGAAAGGCATCAAATTCAACTTTAGACAAACAAAGCTATGTCTCCCTCTGCTGGCGGACCCGAGCAAGGATCTAAGAATGTCACTTAAAAGCAGCACTCCAAAGATGACATGTTGAATTCAGGAATTTTATTAGAAAAAGACAATGGAGACCTTCAAAAATTACTCACAACCTTCCTAGATCATAAGCGTCGTTTCGGTGTCACATTACGCTGCTTGCTGACTGCAACAAAAACTCAGAGCAACCTGGCTCACTTTCTGGCACACTGAAGAAAACAAGAGTTTATGGCAACCCAACATCCTTTGAGGGTTGAATGATTGACAAAATAGGACTTGCGTTTTAAAGAAAGCCACAATGAAAAGGTGTACTTTAAGGCCATGCTCATCAATATGGCTCACTGTTCAACTGCAGGACAAATCTGGACTTCGAGGTGGAAAACGGAAATGAGCCAATGAGGGCAGCTCGCCCAAACTCAGGTGAACATTAGCATGTAGTTGAACAAAGAGCTCATCTTAAATTACATCCAGAAGCCTCATACCCACAAATTATATTTGAGCTGGCCCGTCGTTTTAGTCGGAGTTGCCAGTGGTCCTGGGAGACTTGGTGGTGCACCCTGGACAAGGCTCGGACACCGTCCCCAACAGGATCAAGTGTGGCCGACAAGCCAGGCCTCTTATTGGCTGCATTCACTGGTGGTTCGTAGCAGTCGATCAAGACCTGCCTGCCCGTCTCCACGCACAACAGGACAGTCCCACAGGCCAGTCCGAATCCAGCATGTTCGAGAGAGCACACGAGTGTTGTGCTACGACAGAGAGCTCAACAAAGCAGCGACCGAGACCAAAAAAAAACACAAAAGGATATATAGTTATCGTGGACGATTAAATTACAAATAGATCCGGTATCCCCGTGCTCGGAGGAACATACATTAACATTATTTATCGTTTGAATATGCTATGTTTTTTTCGGCCATAAAACACAGTATATATTAATATAAGAATGACTAAGAACGCAGCTTGTTGCCGAGGGTCTGCCCAAACACCCTCGACCCCCCGCCGTTAGTCCTTGTTGCAATGTTCTCGCTGCAGTCCATCACAGACATGTGGTGAGGGGGGGGGGGGGCTTCTACTGCTGGCCTTCCTTCTTCTCTCCCTCTGAGGAGCCAGAGGTGCTGCCACTGCTGCCGCTACTGCTGCCACTGCTGCCACTGCTGCCACTGCCGCCGCTACCGCCGCTGGCCTCGCGCTCCGACGCCATCTAGAGGGGGGGGAGGGAGAGAGGCTGGTCAGGGCACGCTCAGATGCTACCGTTTAAAGGACGCAGCTTAAAAGGAAACCTCGCCTGGTAACCCAAAACCGCCAGAGTCAGGCAACTCGTATAACAGAAGCTGTGCGTCCTAGAGAGGGGCGATCCCTCCATCAACACATGGTACATGTACGCATGTTTGTTTCTACTATTCCCCTGGATCAGTTTAAGGGTGTGTGGATCCTTTAAAGACCAGTCATTTATGATCGTCATTCGATCGTATCAAACAACCACCTTCTTGTAAGCCATCTCGAACAGCTTGAGTGACGCTTGCTGCAGGGTGTTGGCCGCCTGCTTGATGTTCTCCCCCGTCTCCGTCTCCTTGTTGGCCAGCAGGTCGCGGACCTTCACAATCTCCTCCTTCAGCTTGGCACACTGGAAGACACGCGGCGGACGGGAGTTCAGGAGGAGTACAGACATAAACTCCAGCGCCACGTCTCCCAGGACACACAAGTGTTCAGGATGGCTTTAAAGATGAATGACGACAGCACTGCCACCACCAAGTCAACTACCCACTAAGAAACCACAGCCTTACCTCCTCATAGGGCTGCAGGATATATCGGCTATGCACGATATATCGATATAATTTCCATGGGGATACAAGATTTGACAATATCGTTTATATCGATATATGCGTTAAAATGGTCAGTTTCCGCCTCAAGCGTCTGCCTTGGAGACTGTGTGAGCGCGACCCCTCCCCCTCCCACTCTGTCCTTCCAAACGTGGCGTGTGCAAAGACGCCTCATATATATCGCAGATCGCCATTCAGCCAAAGAATATCGGGATATCATATTTTGCCCGTATCGTGCAGCCCTACCTCCTCAGCGGGAAGCTGGTCCTTGAACTCCTCCATCTTGGACTCCGTGTCGTGGACGATGCCCTCTGCCGTGTTCACCGCCTCCACACGGTCCTGAGTGGAGGGTAGTCGTTAGGAAGACGTTACAATCCAACAACCAAATTCAGCCAGAGCCAAGTGGATATCGACTTGGAGACCTGGGGGTCCAAGACGGCGCCTCCTACCTTCTTCCTCCGGTCCTCCTCGGCGTACTTCTCTGCATTCTTCACCATGTTCTCGATGTCATCCTTGCTGAGGCCTCCGGACGACTGGATCACAACTGTAGGCCGGAGTTACTGTACGGTCAGCACGGTTTGAAATACGGGAGATCTTTCTTCCAGGTATTTATGGGACACGTGTGGATGCACTTGGGAGTTGACGATAAAGTGGATAAATGGGTGCTCTTCCCATGTGTGTGGGGGAACGGAATGTGCACAAGCACGTAGGTGAAGGAGAAGAACCAACGACCGGGGGGGGGGGGGGGGAGACTCACTCTGCTGCTCGCGGCCGGTGCCCTTGTCCTTGGCGGAGACGTGCACGATGCCGTTGGCGTCGATGTCGAAGGTGACCTCCACCTGGGGGACGCCGCGGGGCGCGGGGGGGATGCCAATTAGGCTGAACTGGCCCAGCACCTTGTTGTCCGTGGCCATCTCGCGCTCGCCCTGGCACACCTTGATCTCCACCTGGGTCTGTCCGTCGGCCGCCGTGGAGAACACCTTCAGAGGAGGGGGGGGGGGGGGGGGGGGGGGGAATAACATGTGGTATTTATATTGGTGCTGTACCATTTAAATCCCCCAGGGTTCATTTGTAATGACTTAGTCATGTGTTGAATAAAAACACCCCTTGGCCACTGCGACCGTCCGTTGACGGAGCCCATTGACTTTGAATGAGCCGCAATGCATTGTGGATCCGTCGGCTCCATCAAGAAGGTGAAAAACGTTCAACGGACGGACGCGGCGGGCATGCTGCGTAAGTGAGGGCCAGCGTGGGTGGGCCCCCGGGGGGCCCGCATGTCTCAGCCCGGTGTGTGTGTGGGGGAGGAGGGCGTACCTGGCTCTTCTTGGTGGGGATGGTGGTGTTGCGGTTGATGAGCTTGGTGAAGACGCCGCCCAGCGTCTCGATGCCCAGGGACAGCGGCGTGACGTCCAGCAGCAGCACGTCCGTGACGTCGCCGGCCAGCACGCCGCCCTGGATGGAGGCGCCGATGGCCACCGCCTCGTCGGGGTTCACCGACTTGCTGGGCGCCCGGCCGAAGAGCTCCTGCACCGTCTGCTGCACCTGCAGGGGGAGAGACAGCGGGGGGAGACGAGTCAGGGCCCCACACACACACACGAGAATGCTTCAATAATATATACAGAACCGATTTAAGACAGAACCTTGAAGTTCTTGCTATTAATTGCAGCGTTTTGGCCGGCTTGCTGTTGAATACATTAATTTCCCTCGAAGGAAAAAGAAAAACAGCTGCATGCTTGGAAAGCGTCTCTCTGGCGCTTTCTAAGCATGGTCAATCGGAGGAAGGCTCGTGTGCGAGTGCCGCCCGAGCCAGCGGACGGCATCGGGACCCCGTTGGCCTCACCTTGGGCATGCGGCTCATCCCGCCCACCAGCAGCACCTCCCCGATGTCCCCCTTGGAGACCTCGGCGTCCTGCATGGCCTTCTGGCAGGGGGCCACGGTGCGGCGGATCAGGTCCCCCACGATGCCCTCGAACTGGGAGCGGCTCAGCTTGATGTTGAGATGCTTGGGGCCGGAGGCGTCCATGGTCAGGTAGGGCAGGTTGATGTCCGTCTGGGAGGAGAGAGGCCATGTTGGAAGCGGAAGCAACGGGGACCACGGGCCTCGCCGTCGCTTCAACGCGAGGGGGAACGTTGAGCAGGAGCTCTACTCTACAACACCAACATCTTACTTCTGCACTGCAGCTATTTACTGCATTCAAACTAATACATGAAATGGAAAGATTGTAGAGTGAAACACAGCCATCCAAGAGTCGATCCATCAAGGAAATTGTTTCTCTACGTCGATAACTGTCGTCTGAAAATAGCTGAAACTTTAGCTCTCCGTCCCGAGCCACTGGAGCCCGAAATTATCTCGGACTTGAATGAAAATCATATTAACTTTAACCAGAATTTATTTTTAATTGTTCCATGTTGATCCCAACCTTAACTGCCCTCTCCCTGCTCCTTCCGGCAGAATGCCACCAAATTAGTAGGGAAGGATGCTGTGGCCCGAAGCAACAGCAGCACTGGACTATAATTGTTAAAAGAACATCTAAACAGGTCTAGTGCAGTCGCGCCAAAGGCAATGGTCTGAACACCCGGAGACATCATATTCGAAGTTTGTTTGTTTATTAATATTAATATTTGAATATATTCGAATATTTATTAATGATATTTTGACCATTCAATGCCTTCGGTAAGACCTGGATTGGGCTTCGCGAGGTTTGTTTACCGGCGTTGCTATGGTTACCGGTCTTGCGTGTTCCAACGGTTTATCAGGTTTCTAATAAATCGCTGTCTAATCAATACTTCATTCACTGCCACTTCCGTGGTCATTACAATATCATGAATAGACTGCGTCGGGTTCTCCGACGTCCCTCCCTCTTGGCCTGCCCATAACAGGTTTGAATATTAATTAATCGTTCGAATTTTGACTTATTTTTTGATATTCGAATTATATTTGAATAACAAAGCATATCAATATCAATGCATTAGATGGACCTGTAACATCACTTATGAATGGCCGCCTTCTCTTGACTATGAAGTTGATGTAAAAAAAGGTGGCCTGGGCTGAGGGCTGGGCCGATACAAGGTGGCCATGTTGTATCTCCACATTTAAAGTTTAGAGGTAATGCCATTTCTAGTTTAAATAAGTTTAGCATTAAAATGTACCTAAATGTAGAAAAGTGGACTCATACGTTTGCATAGGTTACATCAGACAAATGAAACAATACAATACAGTCAGCTTCATAATTGTACCTGGACTGATCTTGCTTGCAGCGCGACAAAACCTTGAGACAATGATGGTGGATAAGGACGGACGCACACAAAATTCATTCTGGGTGTGTACCTGGAGGGCGGAGGACAGCTCACACTTGGCCTTCTCGGCAGCCTCCCGGACTCTCTGCAGGGCCATGCTGTCCTTGGTGAGATCAACGCCGGACTGAGGAGAGGCAACGACCTCATCACCATGCTCAGAGACAACCGCGTCCCCATGCCCCACAACTCTAGGTACAGTCTGCCTATGCTAAATGAACCAAGTCTAGTCTTTGTTGTGTAAAAGGAATGGATTGAAACAGCACTATTGTCTATCTAAGCACCTTTAAAACAAGACTGAAGACTTTTATGTTTGCTTTAGCTTTCTGCTTAATCTTAAAATACGCTGCACTTTCTAAAAAGCTTTTTTAACTTTGCCTTTATTTTCTATTTTATTACTAAAATGCCTTTTTAACTTTCTATTTTCCTCATTTCTTTTCATGTTTTCTTTTGCTTATCTAGTATTTTATTGCACGCCAATGTTTGTATGTGAAGCACTTTGAGTCTGCCTTGTGTATGAAAAGTGCTACATAAAAATAGTTTGAACAGATCAGAAATCAGACGGTTGACTAAACTGAACGTTTTATCTTTACATTCACCTTGGAACAATAATGCTTGAAATAAAAGAAAAAAGCCTTCATCTCTTCAGGGATCCCTCGGTCCTCTTACATACCTCTCTCCTGAACTCCTTGACGATGTGCTGCAGGAGGTGCTGGTCAAAGTCCTCTCCTCCCAGAAAGGTGTCCCCGTTGGTGGACTTCACCTCAAACACGCCCTTCTGGATCTCCAGGACCGAGATGTCGAACGTGCCACCGCCCAGATCGTACACCGCAATGCTGTAGGGGGGGGGGGGGGGGGGGGGGGGAACAGACAGGGAAGGTTTTTTTTTCAATAAACTGAGTTCTTGGAAGAAGTCAAGCAAGTCGAACAGAAGTGACACTACAAGGCACATATTCAGCGGATTGACAAATAACTCAATGGACCAGCTTTAGTGCAAATTATTTGAAAAAGCCAATAATCTTGATTATTTCTGCAATCATCACTTCTTCTACGACAGTATACAAATCCAAAGTTATCTGGACCATTTCATTCTCTGATAACTAGATAAATGAACTAAACTAACCTATTTACATTTCTGAAGCAGCAAATGATGACTAATGTACTTGATAATTGACCTCAGCAGAACAATGGTTATCAAAATTAGACTAAATATGAATAATTTACTGTTGTTTGACCACATTGTTGTGATATTGTTGAAACACTACGTTTTTATCCAGTTTTAAATTCAAGTTGTGTCAGTTCATCTGAACACAATCCCAAAGTGCCCCAGCAGCCTGCAGCCTCAGAGCCTGGACTTACACTTTGTCCTCAGTCTTCTCCAGTCCGTAGGCCAGGGCCGCTGCCGTCGGTTCATTGATGACACGCAGGACGTTCAGGCCAGCAATCTGACCGGCATCTTTTGTAGCCTGGAACCGACAGGATGGAGGAGGTGAATATAAATCACTAGCACCTGTTCCGTCTCCATCGATATCTTCAGGTAGCCACACGTGAACCAAACACTCATTCCCGTGTGGTCGCCTAAAATCTGCTACTATGACATTAGATTATTTGCATTATTAATGTTGATCATTGCAAAGGTCTACCTGTCTCTGGGAGTCGTTGAAGTAGGCTGGCACAGTGACCACTGCGTTCTTCACTCCGTGTCCCAGGTAGCTCTCTGCAGAGCGAAAGCATTCATTACGTTAAGGCGTTTAACTCAATAAAACAAACATAAAATGCTACTTTGCCTGTGTACTCTAAAAAAATATATATGTGCAAATACAATGCCAAATCTAGTGGAAAAAGTGGTGGCTTCTACCTGCGGTCTCCTTCATCTTCATCAGGATGAAGGCCCCAGCCTGGCTGGGAGAGTACAGTTTTCCGTGCGCCTCAACCCAGGCGTCGCCGTTGGACGCACGCACAATCTTGTACGGCACATTCTTCCTGTTGAGGAAAGAACGCGACTGTGATTAAGAATGTTGTGAGAGGCGATGAAGTCTTCAGGAGCGATAAAGTGGTGCGAAGGAGAAGAGAGGGGAGCACTCACATGTCCTTCTGCACCTCAGAGTCGTCGAAGCGCCGCCCGATCAACCTCTTGGTGGCGTACAGGGTGTTGTTGGGGTTGGTAACGGCTTGCCTCTTGGCCGGCATGCCCACCAGACGCTCTCCTTCCGCGGTGAAGGCGATCACTGAGGGGGTGGTCCTGGCTCCCTCTGCGTTCTCCAGCACCTGGAGCACCGAACCGAGACGTTGGAAGGCCGGACATAAACGTCGAACACAACTGTTGAGCACTTCTTTGAAGATAATATCACGCAGGGCTCAACTTGTGCACATGTTTATTTGAACTACATCGGTGTATGTCCGTCGGTGCTCGATTCTCATCCAGCCTGAATACGGTGCTGCCCATACAGCATCAGAGCACAGTAGCTGAATGTCTCCATTCAAATTCAAGAATAGCGCGATGCTGCAAGCACAACACAAACGTAATGTGTTAAACGTGTGCTCAGCGTCACCTTGGCCTGTTTCCCCTCCATGACGGCGACACAGGAGTTGGTGGTTCCCAGATCGATGCCGATGACGGAGCCCTTAATGGCCTCGGACCTGCAACAAACCAAAACCCATAAAAACACTAAATCATTTCAATGTGGAAAAGATTGAGCATGGACATGTTTTTACAAAGCGCTGTCTGTTTATAATCCTATACGGGTTGGGATTTTATTGGGAAATTATTTTGTGGTGTGTAAAACTTTCTTTACTAATTACAATGTTGAAAATTAGAAGTTTTGACAACTGAAATACATATTGGTTATTAGAGAAATTAAAGTAAAGGAACCGTTGGGTTATGGTACCATACCGTTTAAAATGGTTTATTGGCATGTTAATAAATATGGTGCGGTTAGTTCTACTCACGCATAGTTTCTCCGGGAAAGGGTCCGCAGAACATCTGATTGGAAGCCATTCCAGCAAGCCTAGGAGGCAACATGAAATGGTTATGAAATTGAAAACTCCTAGTGCAACCATACTTGTAGGGATGGACCCCTGACCATGAATGCTAGACAGGTGATCCGCCAAGTAACTTTGGACCAATTAACTAGTCCCCCTGTGGCACAAGACCAAAGCATAATAATTCAGATTCATTGCTTTAGTTTCATAAACTATCATGACCCAAAGTCAAGGTGCACCTAGAATGCTACACAAAATGACTTCACGGGTTCTCAGAGAATATCTTAATGAGAAAAAGAGGCCTTGAATGACAGAAAGTGAATAATAACACTGATATAACTCTTTGTGAGCCTTGGTCTCGAAGCTGAAGGTCACCTCCCCTTACGGGAGGAGAGCGATGCATGGATCCGTCACTGCGACACACAAATGAATAGTGCTGTGTTTAATAGCGATTAAAAGGATTAAATGATGTTCGTGTGCCTGACTGGATAAGTAAGACGGGTCTGGACGGTTCTGACCGTCATCAGCTGATGTAACTCAAGACGCCATCACTCGTATTAGCATGCGTAGTAACATCACTTACGTCCTATCCGTTAAACGACATCAATGTACAATAAATAAAGTACCTGGATTGCCAGGGTTTGACAGCCAGTGTCTCAACCCTTAAGTCGGTATTTAAATGTCATGTTTGTCCCAATGAATGAAACCCACGTCAGGTAACGTTAATGCTAGTAGGGTTAGCATGTACAGCTAGCACGGAGATTACGCAACCCGTCATCTACCAAATTATGTGGCTCAGACTCACCTTCTTCACCAACGAAGACACGTTCCTGGAGGTGGTCTGCGAGGGGAGAGACCTCGAAAGAGTTCTGGCGACGTTCAGCATGTTGACAGCTCCGCTAGCAGGCTAATGTTGCTAATAAAATGTACGCAATGTTCAGATTCCCCGAGTTATGAGAAGCACCCGAGATATCAAACGATCCCAGAGAGTAGTTCTACTTCTTGATGTTGTATGCACACACGAGAGATGTTTGTCTCTTATATTATCTAAAGCGTGCAGGGTCGTCTTGTCTTTCTCCACCGCCGCTGATCAACCGGGACTGCGAAGGTTCTTCTGGAATTATCCAACGCATGTTGCACCATGTACAGCACCGGACCCCTTGAGAGCACCCTGAGGACTGCCCGATGATAACGACGGATGGAAATATATATATTTATATTTTTTAATTCCTTTAAGGTTTCAATATGAATATCATTTTAAGTTGTCAATTTGTATGGGTCAGTTTAACCAAAATTGTGCTGTTGTTGAATAAAATGAGTAACAGTTTTAAGAAAGGCAGTATAAGGGCGTCTCAGTAGTGTTGCCTGGTGAAGGTCATGATGTAAGGAAAGGGTTATGGTCATCTCAGCTGCTCTGACGTAAGGGATGCTACGCAATAATAAATATGATATGACACATATATGTATGTAATATAAATAATGATAATATATATATAATGTAATATGAAACTGTGGACGATGATAGACTGATACGAATATAGTTGTACTATTTATGATTTTATTTCTGGAGATTTGATCTGTAAGCATGTACAACTTTAGTTGGGAGAACACAAAAAGTAATGACATTAATAAAAAAACCTGAGGTTTTACCCAAGACCTACACTAATAACATAAATTAATATCAAAATTCAAAACCTTTGACAGAAATATTGAATTGTGAGCTGTGACATATTCCCAGACTGTGATGAATACTTAAAAAAAGAAGTTTGAGACTGAGTCATACCAACCAGTAACTTGCATCTAGTTTAGTGGAATTAAAGAATTAATATTGAAATGGAAGGACACAAGCCACATAGAAGACACATTGCAGGTCCTGAAGGTTTTTGCTCACATTGTGTGTAATTATAAAATACATATATCCCCAATGCTGTCTTTAATACTGACTTTCATGAAAGACATTCTCTCATTTTCTGCCTCACGTACAACATCTTCTCATTAGTCTACTGCCATTTCATCACCTCCTCCTTCCTTCCTTCACTCTCAACACCTTTCGCATCTACTTCCGACCCCCCCCCCCCCCCCCCCCCCCGCTCTTTCCTTTCCTTCTCTCTTCGTTCTATTGCCTAGATCCTGTCCTTCCTCTAGTCCAGAAGCTCGCTGTGCAGGCTTCCCTCGCTGTCCAAGAAGTTGATCAGTTCCTCCACTTCGCCTTCCTCGTCCTCTTCCTCCTCGCCGCCCTCCCTTGACATCTGGGCCTCTCCCTCTCCGCCGCTACCCTTCCCTCCGAGCTCAAGGTAACCCTTGGCAGTGTGGTCTCGTGCTCCTCCCCCCCCCTGGGTCTTGCTGTTGACCGGCTGGACCATCAGGATGCCCTCCCCCAGGGCGGCGGTCTCGCTGACGCTCTCACCGTCCTTGGCCGCGGGATCGCTCGGGGCTGCCCCCTGGCCCGGTGGGTGAGCGTTGGGGTCCAGGGTTACACTGGACCTGCTTGTGCAAAGACCCATGGCCCCCCGGGGTTAAGGAACACACTTGGAGGCGAGAGTAACGCTTCCGCATGCACGATGGCGATCCCTGCTGCTGCTGAGGTCCCTCAAGGTCAGCGCTGATGGGTCCGGTGTGTTAGTCAATCGTCGGCAGGGGGAGTTACAAGCTTTCCATGGGCAGAATTTGTCCGTCTTGTGGTTTCAGGCTTTGTTTTCTTAATGTATAAAGCTTGAGTGTAATCCGCTTTGAACCTCTGAAACCATCCAATTGGTATTGCTTCTCGAAGACGTGCATCAAACGCAAATGTCAGACCTATATCGTGACCACGTCCCCTTTGAGCGTAATTCTTCAGCGGTCGTCTGATTCAGAGGAGCTCCTGGTGAATCGCTGGTACATCATGTGGCAGTGCTCAGAGCCTTGCAATCCCCTTCCAGCTGCCTGTCTACCATCCACTCCCAGGCTCCACTCTCGATGTCTGCGTCCACTGATCTGCTGGAAAACGACCACCCTGATGCACCAGCATGGGCACGTCTCTGCTCTCTCGCCTGCTGTCCCCTGATGGAGGAAGTGGAGGGAAAAGAGGAAGGGTTGGGGGTCTCCCCCCTCCCCCCATCCTTTTTCTTTTTCCACCTCCACCCAGTGCTCCCAAGAATAGGTTTGGGTGAAGTCCCACGACATCTATCTATTTAACTATATGTTGATACCATCAGCGTTCGGACTGCCCCCGGGCCTTCTGCTGCGGTCCCGCAGAAGGTTTGAGCAGTTGCTATTGTTCTCTCTGTTTCAAATGTTCCCTGAGGGCCCTCGACTTAACACAGGGTTCTCAGAGGAACTCGAAGACACAGACATGGAGATACATCTGTTGGTGGCAGTTTGGAGTGGATAGCGACTGCAATACTCTTTTGCTGAATGCTATTTATAAGCAAACTTGCTAGTCATGTATATGGGGGATTATATGCTGTGTGCATAAAATCTCTTTGTTGGACCTAAGTGGTAATTCTTAGCTTCTAAGTCACTAGTGCAAGAAAATGTCATGATGCGAACATTAAGGGGATCTCATACTGTTGCCCTGGGAGCTCAAAGCCAAGGATTAATTTTAAGTAAATTAAGAAAACATTTTGATACATTTGACCACACTTGCATATTTAGAAAACTTGCTGCAAATATGTGTGTTTCAGGAGGACACATAAAAGAGACAAACACGCCCCAACACCATCATAATATCCAAATCATGCAGTAACAATGTTCAAATTAACCAAAGATACATTTTAGAAAATGTTTCCAGTTAGTTCTTGAGTTGCATTGGATTAAGCTTGACTGTACTATTAGTGTTGTTCGTCCTCTGAGTTTTCAACATGCAGTCTACTGGCTCCTCCAGCAGAGGGGAAACTCTGATCCTCCCGGCCCTCTCAGTGCAGAATGTTACCCTGGGATCTGTTCTGGGAGGTGTACCTGCTGATCTCCAGCAGGGGTCAGTGTACATCAGACCAGTCACCTCAGGATAGCGATCAAATTTAAAGTCCTGAGATTGAGGGCTGTCAAAGTAAACCACAAGCTTTAAATACGCAAATGGTACCAATGGAGTCCCAACTACTGCTACACATGAGACCTCCTTCATTCATAGACAGCCACCTATTAGAAACCCTCCACATACTTATTCCAGAAAGAGTAAATTGGTTGCTCTTATGAAGCAGATGTAAACTTGTTGGAGTCACTGAGTTGTTTGCAGTTAAACAGACAACACCACAGAAAGGGGCAGCTGAGATGTACATGTACCCTCTTTCCAATTGGCCGAAAGCTGCTTGACCTTCACCAAGACCTTGATAGACCTCTTTATTCCAGAGGTGGAATAGCATCTAACAGTTTAAAATTGTATTTTGAATAAAAAAATGTATTACTATTTTTAACAACGTGATTATTAGTGCTGTCATCTTAATCATTATAATTGATTGATGATGTTCATCAGAATGATCGTCCGGGTTGTGACCTCCTTTACCACATTTAACCCACAGGGGGGGACAAAGTCTCAGTGCTTAGCAATGCAGTTAGTTAGTAATGCAACCTTATGGAATAATTATAGCTGGATACAGCTATTAAATAGTGTATTGAGACCTATTCATTACGTGTTTTTATTGTTTTATTGTTGTTATTTTTCATTTTATTTGTGTAGCCCTTAATCACAGGCACAGTCTCAAAGAGCTTAACAGGCCCTATATGTATAACACCTCCCTGACCCTAGGCTCCCTTTGAAAAAATAGAATAGAAGAAATCTAGAGAAGGAACGCAGAGTGGGGGACCCCTCCTTCCATGGATGATCAGGAGTGTGAGGGTGCAATAATTGACATACATGAATACAGACAGGCAAAACATTTTAAATAATTTAGTTCAAAAAAGTGTTGTAGGCCAAAATGTTAATTTTGCAGTACATTAAGTTAAATATGGGTATAAAGTATATAACATCCGTGTGCAAAATAAACACTATCACAAAGTATTTTTGGAAAAATGAATGACACTGTATATTGTGCTTCACATTCATGTTTAAAATCATCAATCTGGAGTCTTTCAATTTGAAAAATAATTGAAGCACTATGAAATATTTGAAGAGAGTCATGGAGTATATCGGCCTTGGGCCTATATCTTCAAATACAAAGGCTTTTAGTGCAATAGGCAAAGTCACATGGGACAAAACATTCCCCCACTGGTTCCCCCAACAATCATTTTTAAATCTGTAATAGTAGTAGAACTGGACAGCTTGAGAATGTTTGTAGAAATCCGTACTGTACTTACTAGTGCAATAAACAAACTAACATGGGACAAACATGCCATCATTAATCATACAGAGCAGAATATACTCCAAGGTGACACATTGGAGGCCTAGGCCTATACATTCTGCCTGAAGTAGGCCTATCAGTGGGATACGTGAAGCGTGTCCTTGATTTTTAAAAGGCTCTCAATATCAGGCTCTAACTGACAAAGCAAGAATATCAAGTAGGTGAGAGTCAGAAAAAGCACAAAAATATATATATATATATATTTTAAAATAAATAAATAAATTATACAGTGGGAAAGGTACGCAGGGCCCAATATTGTTAGCCACGGACTACGGTGAGGAGGTGCGGCTGGTTAACCGTAAGGGGAGTCCAGGCATCCAGTTAATGAATTAGAAGTGAAAACAAAAGATGTAGACCACTGCTAATTGGGTGGCTACACAAACAGGCATCGATACAATTAGAAACAGAAACATTCACATAATTAGACAGACTCAATCTAGTAAATAATCGAGCTGCAACGTTCTGCACAAGTGAAGGCCTCTCGTGGTTGAGTAAACCAGAGAACAGTGAATTACAATAATCCAGTCTAGAAGATATAAATGCGTGAATGAGTGTCTCTGCATCTGCTGCGGATAACGTTGGTCTGGTTTTAGCAATATCTCTCAGATGAAAGAATGCAATTTTAGTTAGCTAACATGTTAACATGTTGGTCAAAACAAAGCAAAGGGTCAAACAAGACACCTCAATTTTTAACACACAGGCACTTTGCTTGATGACAGAGCCTTCGATACATAGTGAGACCGCTTCGAATTCTGTTTGGTCTTGCTTTGGGTCGATATTTATCTACTCGGACTTCCTTGTATTGATCTGTAGGTAGGCTAGTTGTGGGACATCCAATTTTTTATTGCAGCAAAACGATTTTGTTGACTTTTATTGCAGGTGTCAGCCGAAGCTGACTCCTTAGCTGGGGATAACGTTGCCCAGGGGAAGCATGTAGATTGCAAAAAGCAATGGACCAAGGACCGACCCTTGTGGGATACCAAAGCTTAGGTTGCAATGTTTCGATGTTGATCCTTCACAGAGAAGAAATTGTTTTCTATCCGTGAGATAAGTTTGAAACCAGTGAAGAGCAGAACTTTTGATTCCAAGGTAGTATTCAAGACAATGTAGAAGATGCTGTGGTCCATTGTGTCAAAGGCAGCACTGAACTCGAGCAACACAAGCACGGAGCTTGCATTGGTATCCATAGTAAGAAGAAGATAATGTACAACTCTTGTCACAGCAGTTTCAGTTGAGTAGAAAAACCTGAACCTGAGTCCCGGACTGTGAAGGTTTGAATAGGTTGATTGGCGTCAGGTGATCGATGGTTTGCTTTGCTACAATCCTTTCTTGTACCTTAGAGAGGAAAGGAAGATCTATAGTTTCTGACTAATTCAGGGTCGAAGCCAGGGTTTTTGTGTTGTAGTTTTATCACAGCATTCTTGAAGCTAGAGGGAACAGTTCCAGTACACAGCGATGGATTCATGATGGTGAGAATGGCATGTCCCACAGTTGGAAGGAGTTCTTTGCGAACCTTTGTAGGGAAAGGATCCAGCAAACAGGTTGTGGTTTTTGATGGCTTCATTACTTTTTCAAGTTTATCCAAAGGGATTGTGTTGAACTACAGGAGAGTTAGTTAAGGCTGGACATGTGGGTCTTGCTTCGTCAGACGTGGAAGACAAGAAGTTGGCAAGCATCGATTTTTTCTTCTCTAATGAATTTGATTTGGTTTTCAAAGAATTCTATTAATTGGCTTGTTGAGAGGAAAGGAGCCCACACTCTTAATCTGTTTATGAGTAAGACTCTTCACAGTATCTAAAATAAAGTCGTTTTTATTTTTCATTGAAGTTGATGACACTGGAAAAATAGGCGTTACTGGAGGTAAGTTATGTTGTTGATACGTGGTTGGTATTTTGTGATATGTGCTTTATATGTAGTTGATATTTTTGTTGTTGATATGTTGTTGGTATGTGGTTTGTATGTTGTTAATATGTGGTTGATATGTTGTTGATATTTTGTTGGTATGTGGTTGAAATGTTTCTGGCATGTGGTTGATATGTTGTCGGCATGTTGTTGGTATGTTGTTCACGAAACAAACAAACCACAAGCCGTCCAGGGAGTCTGGGCCCTCCAGACCGGCCCCTCCGTCAACTACTTCCTGGTGCGGTCTTGGCTGAACCTGTACCGGATACCAGTGGGGAACCTGAGACCTGCGTCTTAAGAGATGTTTCTCCCCAACAACGTCACCACTGGCTATGGAGGACCTGTGGATCATTTGTCCTGTGTTGAGCCACATCAGAGTGGTCTATCAGAGCCCGATGGTGGGCTGTACAGCATCAACCGATCTGTATTAGAAGGGGACTCTAGAACTAGTAAATTCATTTATTATATTATTGCCTTATTTAGACGACACAATATTCAAGCTAACATCAGTAACTTATTGGACCATATATTTGTAATGCTAACACCAGTCCTGAATAGTTTCTTCTTCTGCACACAGAGTGGTCAACACAACACCATACACAGTTGTATGGTTCACAGATAAGTCAGAACCTAGAAGCATGGCCTCTTTGCCATATGGACGATTTACCTGTAGGCGTGGATTCTGTATCATTCTGCCCATACCAAGAGACTGAAGATGCTTCATGAACCACCTCCAGAGTGTACGTCCATTTGCCTTGTGTCTTGAATAAACGAGGCGTTGAACCTTTCCCACTCGCCAAGTCATACATAGCAACGAAACAACAATACCACAGAGGATTAAAATGATGTTTCATCATACCACTAATTATGACTGAAGGCTCATATCTTTAACATCTTGTTGATGCGTTTTTTGTGTAGTTGAGGGCCTGCCCCAACCAGTCAGTGTTGGAAAGCATACAAATATAGTAGCATTCAAACATTCAACCCATAAAAACATTTACAGTTTAAAACAATGAAACATCTGAAAAACATAAAATCACAATGTAAAACTATATCAAGTCAAAGAAGTGTAAAATCACTGCACACTGGTATAAGCTGATAAGCTGATTTATTTTGTGAACGACGCGTTTCGCCGTTGCTGCGTCAGGTTCACTCTTCAAATTCCCATGACACCGACAGTTGGTTTACGTCAAATATACAATACAGTCCAAGGTTCACGCATCACAAATAACAATGTTCACATAAAATACATCCAAGGTTCACGTATCAATAACGATGTTCAAATTAGGCACATATTCATTGAAGCTTTCAAGAAGGATAGGCTACACTTAAATATCAGGCTCACATATCATAAATAACAATGTGCAACTGTAGATGCTCAAACACCAGAAGATTTAAACTTACACAAAAATACACTTAAATCCTGTAATTCATTGAGGCCATTGGGTTCCACTGTGTTTAATTAATTTATCCAGTAGGCCTCTCTCTTTAAAAGTTGTTGAGTCAAGTTGCCCCCTTGTGGGCTGGGTAGCACTCGCTGTATGCCAATGAATTATAGGGAGGTTGCTGGTCTATGGTTCTTTTCTTTATAATGTCTGGCAATGGCGTAATCAATATTGCCATTTCTTACTGCCCCTTTATGTTCTGCAATTCTCAGTTTTAAATTCTGTTCGGTTTGACCGATGTATATCAACCCACACGGGCATTTAAGCATGTATACCACATGTGTCGACAGACAATTAATGAATTATTTTATGTGATATTTATATAGTGTGGGTGGCTAAATGTTTTTGTGGTTTTTGTTTGTAAACAATGTGCACGTTTCCCACATCTATAATTTCCGTACACTTGTTGAGCAAGCCAATTAGTCTTTGGGGTTTCCATTTATTGTGGTAACCAGTTTCCGTCGTGCCCGGCCTCCCCAAATCAGTACAAGTCTCTGATGCGGAAACAGCCGGCAAACAGCCGGCAAAGCACAATTATTATATCCAAATCATAAAATGGGGAATCTCCCGTCACGGCAAAACTATAAATCAAAGTCAGGGCTCCGTGAACCCCTGTTGACGTTCCGGTCCTCTCTCTTAAAGGCCCATTCACACCCTACGGTAAATACGGACACGGACCGTTTCGTCCGGTCCCGGAGGTGTTTCGTCCGTCAATGGGTCCGTCACCTCTGAGCTTAGGAATCTGGAGTGCTCCGGGAGAAACGGAGCAATACCGATGGAAATCGAGGGGCCTACACTTTATGCACATTTTTTGGCAGATTTAGGATGACACAAAGCAAAATCATCGCTACAGATGCCATGTTTGCGATTATCGATGCCAGTAATTTGTCACACGAGAGTCACTTCCCTCTAGAGGAAGTATTGCATTGCACCCATGACAACGCTGAAACGGATATGAAGGGTAGTCCCGGAGACAACGCTTGGTACGGACGGACAAGTTTTGTCCGGATCCGGAGGTATGAATCAGCCTTTAGGGCTTGTTCACACTGCCTCCATCCGTCGGCGGACCTCATTGACTTTGCATGGCGCGCTCGCGAAATTCATAGTGGGTCCGTCCGTCCATCCGTCATACGTCAGACACGCCCTCGGCCATCCGCCGATGGCTCACACGCTGTCCCGGTCTTTGGATGCGGCGGTCCGTCCGTGTGGTCCGTCGGCCTCCTCTGGAACATGTCTCTGGAGCACTGGTCCGGTCGGAGAGGCGAATCTCGGTCCGGTCCGCGATCCTATACTGGACCCACGCGTTCTCTCTCCTCGGCAGCGATTCAGGGCCACTTTCATCCCTCACCTGCGGCTGATCCCCTTCCTCCTTCGCAGGTGTTTCCCATTGGCGTTGAGCGGGGCCGCGCCAATGCGGTCCCTGGCGCCCTCTGGGGGACATGGGTGGTATATCCCTTGCACCACCTGCCCCCTGGGCTTCCAGGTCCTCTGTGTCAGGGCCGGGTTGCCACAGTATGTAGCGCTCACCACCATATCCCTAATATTCATTCCTCTTTTAAAACATACGCAAGGTTTCAGTGACGATAAATGATTTAGACTGGGGTCACATTGTAAAAGTTTCCAATGCTTATTGACAATTTGTTTGACCTTCTTTGATGCAGTGGAGTATTCAGACACAAAAGTCACTCTACTATCTGAGTGTTTAGGTGTAGTGTTTAGTAGTAATTTTCTAGTCTAGTTTAATAGTCTCTTTTGTAAGCCTTTTCAACTAGCGTTTCATCATACCTTCTTTGTCTAAAACGTTGGGACATTTCATGTGCTTTAATTTCATGATCGTTTTCATTGCTAAATATCCTTCTTAGTCTGACAAACTGACCATAAGGAATGTTCTTAATTGTACTATCTGGATGGAAACTAGCCGCGTGTAGAATTGTGTTTCTATCACTTGTTTTTCTGTAAATGGATGTTTCCAGTTTCTTTTCGACATACATACTAGTGATGGGTCACTCCAGACCCACTTGTCGCTGACTCGCTGATTCGCTGTTTGTTCACTGACTGTGACTGTTGGAGGGGGAAGAGGCTTAGTAAGAGAGCCTACGGTAATACGATTCAATATCAGTGAAAAGATAAATGCATGCTGTCTTTGTACTTTATGTGTCATGCCAGATTTACGGGATACTATACTATAATCGCTATTGTAATGTAAAAAAAAAAAAGGTTTTTTTCCCCTCAGTCTAACCCAGTCTTCCCTTTGCCTAGCTTTCCATGACGTCAAATGACGCGTTTGTCATCATCTCAGGAGAACTTTGCCTGCCTGCTAGAAGGGCTGTGGACTACAAACTAATGGTTCTGCAATTTGTGAGCCCACCAATAAGGAATGAGGGTGGGTGGGAGCAAGCGTACAAGATGTAAACACAATGTCTGCCGTTTTTCTTCAACGCTTAGCTAGAGAACAAATTTGCAATGTGAAACAGTCAAAGTGGATTTTGAAAATCTATTGTTGGATTCTGACATTCTGGGCTATTAGTACGAGCCAAAATACAGCCAGGAAGAATTGACACAAATAGAGGAGGAGGCTGCTGCGGCTGCAGCTGAACAATCCTTGCCTGTTGCCGTGGACGAGGAGCCGGAGTGCGCCGGTTTGCTCTGTTCGCCTATAGACACTAACACAGAGTCCCTGTGCTGCAGCGAATTTCAGCGATGCCAGTTTCTTCTCAAATAAATGGCTGAATCTGGCTTAAACGGGGCCATGTGTGTTACCTCTCAACCAGGCTTAACGCCTCATCTGAACAGTTGGGTATTGGGTACATATTTCCGGGCCCAGAAAGTGAACTGGAAACGCCAGCCAAAGCCCGCCGGGAGAAACAGACGTCTGAGCATAGATTAAGTGTTTGTTTTTTTACTAACACATTGGCTAAAATAATTTTGAGTCCTGGGGAACGTGACAATGGAGTTATCTGAAAGTACCCGATCTTATGGGCAGAGCATAGGCTACGTCACGTAAGCTTGAAGTCTGTGTAATGCTGTATAGGCTACTCAAGGCATGATTTATCTTGCTTTGCTAATGTTGTTCTCTTTCTTTCTTAGACAGTATCGACTTCCTGTGTTTTCCAGGCCATAAGAGCTAATTGCCCAGCCCAAGATGGGCAGTACCGTGGCTACCAGGAGACAGTAGATGCTCAAGATGAGCTGTGACTATTTTGACTCTAGCAAACGCACCTCACACGTTTTACTTTTGTAAATAGTTCATATTTTTTTTTCATGAATAAAACTACGAATTCATGTTGGTTGTTGTGATTTGTTTACTAACCCAAGTGCTTTTGTACTAAAGTAGGCCTACTGTATAAGATAAACACTCATTTCAACTGGGGAGAAAAGGTTGAGTACAAATACTTGATATGCTGAGCTACTGTAATCAGCAAATCTTTTTATGCTGTACAGTAATATACAAATGTTGTATATTACATTTGAACAATCATAATCTTTTGTGTTTTGTTTAACAATCCCCCCACCTATGTCGGCTGATTTAATAATGATGTTGATGTTCTCTTTTAATTGTCTTAGGGCTTTTCTTTCTAGCTCACTGATGTTACAATTATTCTTTCTATTTGCAAGCTTAATGGTTTTGTCCATGCAGGTCTTTCTCCACCAGTTTGCTAAAAGTGGCATTTGGGAATAAAAGTAGACTTCTTCTTTAACTTACTCAAAGAATTTGTAACTCAACCTGAAGAAGTCTCACATATAGGTTTAGCATGAAAAAAATATGTTTTAAATGCAGCTGTCATCATGCATTTTGTGTGAGTCCACTTTAATTTAAATGCATTCGCTTCATTCGTTGTGACGAAAGATAGTCCTCAACTAAGCAGAATTAATTGTGGGGTCGTCAAAGGGTAATGTAATCAGAAATCACCACTGAAAACTATCGCTCCCTCTAGTGCAACAATTTGTAGCAAGAAACATTGTTCAGCAGAAGGTTGGCTTGGAGTTGGCGAGAAATTTTCATCTTCTATTATATCATCTCACTTAGACTCAGGGTGTCATCCTACACACAAGCCTGCTGTAGCTGCTATCATGCTACAGGGACTGTGTGTACGGATGCCTGAGTGGGCCTGTGTGTATGTGTGTGTGTGTGTGTGTGTGTGTGTGTGTGTGTGTGTGTGTGTGTGTGTGTGTGTGTGTGTGTGTGTGTGTGTGTGTGTGTTTGTGTGTGTGTGTGTGTGTGTCTCAAAAGTTTAAATTCAGAGAGCAGTACCAAAGAGATATGTTGTAGGGTCCTTTGAGGGTCATCCTCCACACCGAAGGGTTCGTTAGTGTGTGTGTGTGTGTGTGTGTGTGTGCATGCGTGCTTGGGTATGTGTGCGTGCGTGCGTGTGTGTCTCAAAAGTTTAAATTCAGAGAGAAGTACCAAAGGGATGTATTGTAGGGTCCTTTGAGGGCCATCCTCCAACGAAGGGTTAGTTTATATGTGTGTGCGCGTGCATGCGTGCGTGCGTGCGTGTGTGTGAGTCTCTGGGCAACCTTCATCCGAGCTTCTTTCTCTTATCTCTCATCCTGACCCTTCACCAATCATCTGAATGGTTTTGTGAACACGTAGGGGTGAATGAATACAGTGGCCCCTGAGGTCCAACCACTCCCCACAGAGTGGAAGGAGTCTTCCACACAAGGGACAACACTGACCTACGCTTGTGGAGGACATCCAAGGACAGTATTATCATTCCCAGCTGCTCCGTACCTGGGATACAGAGTTCACCACTGACACATGTCTGTGCTTAAAAGCTGACAGTCTCTCCCAGACAGTTTTCATGTCTGGTATTTTATTTCTCCCCTCATACGTCCCAACATGGGCCAGTCGTCACACAATACTTGATGAGGGATGACTGAATCATACGATCATCAAAGTTTATGATTCCTGAATCACTTCAATAGAGAAGTAGAGAAACCAAAAAGTGTGAATCAATTAATTATATTTCCATTACCTGTATTGGTAGAAATAAAATATATAAATTAAAATCATTGTCTTTACTGAGGGCAATATTGAGGGTCTCATTTTGTTTTTGAATTATTTCAGACAATATAATATATATATTTTCTACTGTGGACATTTATTCTGAGAATTATTGTTGATTAAATACAAGTGGCATAACCAATGACTATGGTATGTAAAGCGAAACTGATAGGTGTCCCTGCGTCCATCCTGTCTGTGCTCTCCCACATGCATGCCCCTATGAGGGGGTATGGGGATGCATTGATTACTTCTCATTCCAAAGCCCTCCACCATAGGTTCAGACCAGTTTGACACACCGTACTTTACAGTCTGTGACTACTGAAACATTGGGATTTAATGCATTTTATTCGATGACACACAGGCATCAGGTCTCATACAAATAATTTTTTTCACAATCTTTATCCATTTTGATTCATCATCGCTTTTTTCAATGGTTGATATCCAACCTAGAATGCCACCTGCGTTTGGAGAGGACCCTTTGGACACAGTTTGGCGAAGACTTGAAGAATTCTCTAAATCTTGTTTCAAAGACATTGATTGAATGGCACAAGATTACAATATTAGCGGTCATATGAGACATATGACCATGTTTAAAAAACAACAAAAAGGGCTTTGTGGTGACTTGCTCTTTAAAAATGATTCCACTAGAGTTTTAGATTCTCTGCCCGAACCCGGCCCGACCCAGGTCGGGTCGGGCCGGGCCGATATTTCCCACCACTATCCTTGGGCCGGGTCGGGCCGGGGCTTTGATCGATCTTTTTTTTTTTATCATTGATTTATTCGCCTAATCTGAGGAGAAATCTATGCCATAAACAGAAGTATCATAGACCTATATATGTTTAGCAAAGTAGGCCTAAGTAACAAATGTGTACAAAGTGAGACAGAGTAAAAAAATAAATAAAAAAAACACATGTTGCAGCTAACGTGTCTCCTCCACTCGCACACATCCCATGTATTAAAATAAATGCCGGGTTGAAGTCTGGCTCGGTCTTCATAATTACAGTTAATGTTTCGGTCCGGGCCAGGCTCAGACAGAACGTGCACAGGCTCGGGTCGGGTCGGACTTGATTTTCTGGGCCCGATCTAAGCTCTGAATTCCAATACGTTCAGTGGTGGTGTTGAATCAGTCACACACAAGGGTTGGCCCCCATGGCTATCTTTGCCCGTACATGGATTGCACAACTTCTGAGGCTTGCTGAAAATCTATTAAAACTGCTGCGTGTGTGTAGTACGGTCATGAACGTGACACTTGAAAGGGAACAATAAGGTCACCAAGCTTTGTCACAGCTTTGTCACTTTCATTTTGATTCAAACTTATTCACCCGTACAATACCATTTACAGGAAATGTTGGTTTTGCCGGACATAAATGGATATGCAGGGAATTAATTCCTTATTAGGTCAAAGGCCGAATTTGTGCTCACAAAAACTTGGTAAATGGTCAAATATGTCCCGCCAAAGCCATCAACCATAGAGTCATACAATTTTGACATATGCCATATCGCTTTTTTTTCGCCCCCCTTTAGAGTTCAAGCCTATTGCCGTTTAAACCTTACCGTGTATGATTGATTACTGTTTAATTCAAAAGCTGTGGTCACCAGTACTATACTCACCACTAGTGATGGGCGGAAATGAACAAACAAATCTCTTTGAACGACTTGTTTTGGTGTACGGGTGTCCGGGTCAGTCTCTTCAACGACCCAGTGCTCATAAAGCCGAGACTTCTTCCAGCTCATACTGTCCTGTTATATGAAACACCTAGCAAAGCTTAACACCATGAAACACCTGGCGCATAAAAAACAGCCACAGAGAGTGGCTGTTTTTTTTCCCTCTTCATCTCCTGGTGTTACTGAGGATGGGAGACGGGTGAACTCATATAGTCTTAACTAGAAGTTATTCCAATTATTTGTAGCGGTTTAAACTGAAAGGAGCATGTAATGTAATTGGAGGCTTCAATATGTTGAGAAAAGAGGGTGTGAAATGTGTGAGATTTTAAACAGTGCAGATTTACACAGACACACACACCTCACGGATTATTAGGACTTGTTTAAATGTCGGATGGAAGTTTCATTGGGGAATACCCTAATAACCTCTACAGATCAATGTATACAATTGTTAGCCAAATTATTAGTATAATTTTTTAAAGTATCGAGAAAGGAATGGGCCCACCAGAGACTTCTTTTGTATAGGGCCTATACTTTTGTGCTACATCCCTGCATACACAGACGCCGTGGCATTATCTATGCATACAACGTCTCCTAAAAGCTCAACCGGACATCAACCGCCGCAAAGATGGAGTTCCACAAAGCTCATCCCTCAGTGAAGACGAGCATTCTCTGTTCTTTCATCAAAATGTCCAGTGTACTCAAGTTTGAATTATCTAAAGTTTCATATTGGAGTGCAAATTTGCGCAGCGAATGGCCGTTAGCAGATGACAGGGATTATGATTGATCCTTGTGCATACAAGTTTAAAGCATCCATGTTCTGGAGATGTTCGATTTTGAGGTTGCTTTCCTGTTCAATACCTAAAAGGAGGCTGTCTCTCTCCCGGAGGGAGTTGGATCTAAAACGTACTGATTGCTTTAATGCCGACCCCGTTGTATTATGAAAAGCAACCGATATTCACATACCCCAGTGCAAGTAAACATTGAGTTCGGGTTCGGGCAGAGAATCTAAAACTCTAGTGGAATCATTTTTAAAGAGAAAGTCACCACAAAGCCCTTTTTGTTGTTTTTTAAACATGGTCATATGTCTCATATGACCGCTAATATTGTAATCTTGTGCCATTCAATCAATGTTTTTGAAACAGGATTTAGAGAATTCTTCAAGTCTTCGCCAAACTGTGTCCAAAGGGTCCTCTCCAAACGCAGGTGGCGTTCTAGGTTGGATATCAACCATTGAAAAAAGGCGCTGATTAATCAAAATGGATAAAGATTGTGAAAAAAAATGAAATTAAATGAATGAAAATTGTGAAGCAACTCAAGCACCAACTGCAATCAAGATGAATGATCTTTAGATAGCGAGTCCTAGAGAACTAAGTTATGAAGTTTATCATTAAGGATGCAATAAGAGGACTGTGTGTAAGAAAGGTAAAAAGTGTGTGTCCCTCAAAATACAGTGACCATGTTGACTGACTATGAGAAAGATATCCAATTGTTATTGGTTAAACTGATACATCCCTACCTACTGGTGTCCTCATAATCCGGGCCAGTACAGCTGGTTGCAATCTGCCACCTCACTGCTAGTTACTACTACATTTACACACTGGACCTCTAAGTAATACATTGTCTGAGAATGTCTGACCTTGTTAAATCACAATTGCAAAAAAAAATCTCTTTATTTCTTTATTGTTAAGTTTCTTTATTGTGTTGATACACTGTAAGAGTCTAGCTTTGTGGAAGCAGTAGCCTAGTCTAGCCGTTGGAGAATTCCGAAAGAAGCGATAACTCCTTCTACTACAAACACACACACACACACACACACACACACTCACGTCATCTCTGCATAGTCGATGTTCTCCCACTCGTCTCCATCCGTGGCTGCGGCGCCTCAATTCAGGGAGATCCGCTGATAGAGTGGGCTGCGCGGTTTGCCATGACATAGGACGTTAAACATTATTTCATTCAAAGATTTTCAACGGATAACAACCCCATTTATACAATGGAAACACATTTTACTCCAATGATAGACTAATGGGGTCAAGTTTCGGTCTCCTCTATAACTTCTAATTTAATTCAAAATAATAAAAAATGCTTTTAGCCTCACTGAAAGGGATATGGTCAGCCAAAGTAGTGGATGGTGTTGTGTCATCAACAAAAAGTGAGGTGATGGTGCAACCTCTTCATTTAGCTCTCACCTTATGAAGAGAGAAAGCTGTTATGACATTATTAATGTAAAGTATTAATGTTATAACTGACACAAAATCAGCTGAAGATAAGGATGAAGCCCAAATAGTGATGATGACAGGCCTTTATCACAGGCGTAAACGTAGGGGCCACAACAGGTTAAGAACATTAAGGTCATTATGGGGCTGTATGCCAGTGTCCGTCCATCATTAGCATCATGAGTTACACCTGTGTTCATCCCTACTATGACCAACCTTTCACAAAGGCCTGTGAAGATCACTTTAATGTTGTTTAGATTATAAACTATTACCAATTCAAAAGGACCCAGAAAATATGTCCTTCTCATGTATATTGTTAATTCAAACCTAGTTAATTCCAGAGAGCCAGAGGTCAGAGGAAGAACTTCTGATAATCCCTGTGCTATCGATGATAACATTGAAGTCTAAGTGGCCGGTATCAGGAGAGCATGTTCCGTCTTGCTCCGTCTTAAAGATGGGTGTGGAATTCTCCTTTTTGGCCATTTTTGCAAAATTACCTGAAATCCTTATCATAACCCACTTACAGCCACTGAGTTAGAAGTACTGACATGAAAATTAAACAAGTCAATCATCTGTGGAACGGGCAGGGCTCCAAAAACTCCAGCCGATGATTTCCAGACCCACCGAGTGGCATTGGACAGTAAGTGTGTCAATCAAACGGTCGCACTGCAATCCCCCTCACCCGCTCCCCGCGAGTGACCCCTTCGTGCACGTACTCAAAGCTCGTGACCCAGAGCAAGCTTCTGTTTGTTGTTATCCTGCGGTAGCTGCGGTAGCTAGCTAACTAGCTAATGGCTCGCTCTCGCACATTTGTGTTTGCGCTCGTGCATGATTGCACGTCCATGTACTTGGAATGGGTGGAGAGTCACCGTTGAAGGAGAGGGGGTAGGACCATTTGAGTTGTGTATTTTCAAAATCTGCTGGCGTTTCGCAAATCCAATACCCAACCTTTAAGTTGTTCTCTCATTACTGTTTACATCATGCTTGACTTTAAGAAGGTTGTGGGTTTAAATCCCTGTATTGAATCTGCATGCCATGGTGCGGGGGGGGGGGGGGGGGGGTCAAGGGGTCTTCCTCCTGGCCAGAAGGGGAGCTCTTGAGAGAAGACTCAAGGGGTGATCTTCTCCATACCATCTCATACGTTTCAGCTGTGTTTCATCAGGTGCACATGGCATCGCACGACTCTGAGACGCATCCTCTGTCCTTCCCTTTGCTCGTGTTCACACCCGTGCCACAATCACAGCTGCGGAATGCATTTGTTTTTTTGTTTTTTATATTAACCTTTTGGCATTTTGAGAGTTTTCTTTTGCATCTTCTACCAGTAAATAGCTTCTTTCAGTTCTGTTTTCAATGCTTTCATCTGCTCTTGCCTCCAATTAGCAGCCATCTACCTACCTTTGATATTGTATTGGTGAAAGTAATGGGCATTCAAGAAGGTCAACATATTCCCCTAATGACTGAAATACAAAGATACAGATAAGGATTATGGCTCTGGCCTTTTCCCAGGGTACTAGAGTGCAGTGCTCTAATGCGTCACTAAAGGCTGCCAGTCTATCGTCACTGAGAATGTAAGAGCTGCGCATACATTGCAGCGCTACATTGCACCGCGATGTGTGGTTCCTGAGTGCTTCTTCCTGTCTCTTATCTGTTCGCTGCCGAGCAGGGCGATCTAAAGGGCAGAACTTTACTCTGTACTTTATCGTTCAAAAAGGTTGCAAACCAAGTGCACACAAAACATTTTTTTTATTTTAAATACTCTAATAGATCAATGGGGTTGGTCAGATTTAATAGCCATTATCTGAGTGTAATTTGTAAGAAACGGCCTAGCCATCCTTCATCTGTTGGTGATTTAAATGCACTTTGGGAATCTGTTTCCGATAGTCCATTATCTTACGCACGACACTTTTAAATGTTCCGGATGGTTGGGATACTCTGCATCAGGTGTTTGAAGAAAACTGGATTCATAGAAAGTGATGAACGGAAACCGCTTCTCTCATACCAAGGGTTCGCCTTCAGTGACGCAGTACAGGAAACAGACGAATGGGGAAAGCCTGGTAGACCTGTTTGAAGTGTTAGATTCACCAAAGCAAAACGTTGTATACGTGCAACTCTTATCAAGATAAGTCACGTTTTTGACATTGATGATGTGAGAATAAAACATAAAAAAAAGTTTAAACTATATTATATTTTATATATTATTATTATTATCAATATTGTTATTATTATTATTATTATTATTATATATTTTTTACATATATCATCATCCACACAGGATGCAGAATCTCAAAAGGTTTAATCTCACCATAACCATAGTTGTGACACAATAACGTATAACATTTCATGAATTATTTTCCCAATTTATTAAAAGCCACTTGCTGTTTTGATGATAAAAAGGGTTTATGAAGAGAAAGATCTATTCAAAATTGTTAAATACTATCTTCACAGTGTCCAAAAAAGGTTGGAATAAATCTAAGTCGTTTCATGAATCCCAGCCCTTGCCCATGTCATGGCAAACCGCACTCTATATCAGCTCGATCTCAAAGAGCTGAGGTTTCCCTCCTGGTGAATGGGCCTGCCCTGTGTGGGAGCACATCAGCCACAACAAATGTTTCAATGATCTACAATATGTGAGGGATTCCCCAATTTGATTGTTAAAAAGGGCCTCAGAAATGGACCATCTTCACTGTCAAACCCTTCAGAACTGTCTTCAAGGCATCGTTTGGTGAACTGAGACGTCCACTTCCAAGGCCTGCCGTCTACAACCAAAATACTCTCTAATTAGTAGCCTACTTGCGTTTTAAGCTCCACTCAAGAACTTGTGCAGAAAGCCATGGCTTTGTTGTCCTTTGTGGTTCCTAATCGCTTGAAGCTGGTCCTGATGCTGTTAATCATTTACAATGTAGGCTCCTCCGCAGCCATGATTTGCAGCCAGGAAGCATTGAAGGAACTCACTTATGAAGTCAATGAGATGGTGAGTTTGGGAATCCTTTACATTTTTCAATGTTCACCGCTCATGAGAAGCCATATTGAAGAAGATGGCTCAATGAAATCTATTCAATACAACTTGTCGTGTTGTTCAAGGTGAGTAGCTCACCTAGATATTGTGAGTGACTGGTGTGTCAAAAGTTCCTGCAAGGAGACGGAGCAGGGAGCAGGGAGGCTGATAACAGACTGATAGCTTGTTTCTGCCTAATAACCGTATTTTATTTGAATATTATTAGATCCTCAGGAACATTTTGGAGTTGTAGAAATGCTATGTCATATAGGCATGTATTGGTGCAATTTTTGTTAGACTGAAGAGCATCACTGTTACCATCGACCACTTCCTCTTAAAATTATCTCTAATCTAACACGTCGGCCTGCCTGACTGCCTAGTTAGAGTCTTTACACAGACGATAGGCACACAGACGACATGTAAGTACCTAGTCCTATTCATGACAGATTTACTTTCATTTCTGTGTTGACAAATTTGAACAGTAGACCTCAATATGTCTGTTAATTTTAAGCCGTTATGTACTTTTGCATCTGTGGTGATTGTGGGCTAGGAGAATCTCACTGAATTTACAAAAATGGCTATTAACTGAAACCGACAATCAGGACAAGTACCATGCATGTAACACCTGCTTCTTCTTTTGCAGATTCTTTTGCAGCTTCCCCAGTTCCACCTTAACATCACGTCTTCAGAACAGGTAAACTAAACTGACACAGGACAAATCAATAAGGGGGTTGATTCATTTGAAATAATTGGTCAATGTTTAGTAACCATTTACACTGGATGTGAATGCGATTGAAAAATTATGTTAAAGATTAGAGCTAAAGTTACAGCATACAAGTCAAGGTTTTTCATCTTTACAGTCATTTTGCACTTAACAGGAAGAGCCTGATCAATAATGTAATTTTCTCCAGAAACAAAGTTGTAGTTGATGTTTCAGTACACTGTTTGGCCATTTGCTTATGTATGGATCTGTGTTGGATATCAACAGCAAAACTGCACAAATCTGTATTTTGAGACTGGCCTGGCTCAATTTAACAAGACCAGTTCTGAGGATCCGATCAATGTTTTGATACGAAGATTCAAGCATGAAAAATGCCTGGTAAGATTCCGATTACTCAACATGGCTGTGAGTAAATATATGTGTGTTTGTGTGTGTTTAAATGTGTGATTGCGTGTGTTAGTGTGTGTCAATGTGTGTGTGTGTATGTGTGTGCGTATGCGTGTGTTTTTGTGAGTGTCAATATGTGTGTGTGTGTGTGTGTGTGTGTGTGGGGGGAGGGGGGTCGTGGACGTGCGTTTGTGTGTGTGTGTGTGTGTGTGTGTGTCTGTGTTTGTGTCTGTGTCTGTGTCTGTGTGTGTGTGTGTGTGTGTGTGTGTGTGTGTGTGTGTCTGTGTCTGTGTCTGTGTCTGTGTCTGTGTCTGTGTCTGTGTCTGTGTGTGTGTGTGTGTGTGTCTGTGTCTGTGTCTGTGTGTGTGTGTGTGTGTGTGTGTGTGTGTGTGTGTGTCTGTGTCTGTGTCTGTGTCTGTGTCTGTGTCTGTGTGTGTGTGTGTGTGTGTGTGTGTGTGTGTGTGTGTGTGTGTGTGTGTGTGTGTGTGTGTGTGTGTGTGTGTGTTCACTAGTATTGAGTATTCTCTGTCTCCAACAGCGCGACCTCAGTGATGTTATGTACCTGAAGTGTGAGGAGAATCCGACCTCAGACCATTTCATTAGTCTAATGAAAGATCTGACCCAATGGCTGAACACACAGCTGAAAACCCCGGCCGGGGTCATAGGGAGGAGGAGGAGGAGGAGGAGGAGATCAGTCTGGAACCAAGAAGCCTACTGATCAGTAACTCACTGTTTGAACTGACACACTGAAGCCTGCCCACGACAAAACCAACCACTTATAATCTTTATTTTTAAATACTGATTATATTCATGGAAAACCCTATGGATGGAAGATTAATATTTATATTTTTTAATACTGATTATATTTATGGAATAGAATACTGATGAAAGATTTTCGTTTTTATTTTTAAATACTGATTATATTTACGAAATAGCCAACTGATGAAAGTTTTCTATTTCTATTTTTAAATACTGAATATATTTATGAAATAGCCTACTGATGAAAGATTTATATATTTTTAATAATGATTTATATTTATGGAATAGCCTTCTAAGTTTTAGAATAAAATGTATTATTTAATTACTTATTGATTATCTGAATGCTGAACTTGAAATATTGTTATTTATCATAAATTATGTTTTAAAAGTAAAAATATATTGTTATATATGTATTTATTAATCACTGTGTTGTTGAGGTTGATTCTGCTCTGTGCAGTGTCCTGGCTGAGCATATTCTTTAATAAAGACTACTGAAGACATGATTGAATGGTTTTCGTTGCTGAATGACTTCTGTTATTATTAGTTTAGTGAGCAAATATAGAATAGGCTTCACTATTAATCAACAAAACTGAGAGAAACAATATTCACCAACCCTTATTATATAACAAATTATATTCAAGTTATCAATTATTAGTAGGCTATTGGAGTTACTTCATGCACACATGTTTCAATGCTGGCGAGTAATCTTAGAATATATATTTAAAATTTGACATGCCGAGAAAGTACACACTTTGTCACTTATCCCCCCCGAAAATAAAACAAGAACCAAACCTCAGCATTATTGCTGCCTCTCAAAACAAGCATGCAAGTCCCAACAGATCTAAGGCCCCGGCGCCTTTCTGAATGATTGCGCCGATGGATTGAACTCTACTCGGCAACATCAACCTCGAGGCAGAGCTCGAGGTTGATGGTGTTTCGTCGTCAATTTCCCTGGTGGAGGTCACTGAGGTAGTCAAACATCTCCGCAGTGGCAAAGCCCCAGGGATTGATGAGATCCAGCCAGAAATGCTAAAGGCTCTGGGTGTTGAGGGGCTGTCATGGTTGACATGCCTATTCAACATCGCGTGGGAGTCGGGTACAGTGCCAAAGGAGTGGCAAACCGGGGTGATGGTTCCACTGTTCAAAAAGGGGGACCAGAGAGTGTGTGCCAATTACGGGGTATCACACTTCTCTTCTCCCTGGTAAAGTCTACTCCAAGGTGCTGGAATGGAGGGTTCGGCCGATCGTCGAACCTCAGATTGAAGAGGAACAATGCGGTTTTCGCCCCGGACATGGGACTACGGACCAGCTCTTCACTCTCGCAAGGATCCTGGAGGGGACCTGGGAGTATGCCCATCCAGTCTACATGTGTTTGGTGGATCTGGAGAAGGCGTATGACCGGGTCCCCCAGGAGAAACTGTGGGAGGTGCTGCGGGAGCGGGAGTATGGGGTAAGGGGGTCTCTCCTCAGGGCCATCCAATCTCTGTACTCCCAAAGCGAGAACTGTGTTCGCGTCCTCAGCAGCAGTCAGTTTCGTTCTCAGTGGGTGCCGGTCTCCGCCAGGGCTGCGCCTTGTCACCAATCCTGTTTGTGATATACATGGACAGAATATCGAGGCGTAGTCGTGGTGGGGAGGGGTTGCAGTTCGGTGGTCTGAGGATCTCGTCACTGCGTTTTGCAGATGATGTGGTCCTCATTGGATCATCGGCCTGTGACCTTCAGCACTCACTGGATCGGCTGGCGGCCGAGTGTGAAGCAGCTGGAATGAGGATCAGCACCGCTAAATCTGAGGCCATGACTCTTAGCAGGAAACCGGTGGATTGCTTACTCCGGGTAGGAAATGTGTCCTTAGCCCAAGTGAAGGAGTTCAAGTACCTCTGGGTCTTGTTCGCGAGTGAGGGTACGGTGGAGCGTGAGATTGGCCGGAATATCGGAGCAGCTGGGGCGGTATTGCGTTCGCTTTATCGCACCATTTTTACGAAAAGAGAGCTGAGCCGCAAGGCAAAGCTCTTGATCTACCGGTCGATCTTCGTTCCTATCCACAACTATGGTCATGAGGGTTGGGTGATGACGCCTCGGGATCCCCCCGTCAGAGTTGGTCAATGTGGCCCGGGAAAGGGAAGTCTGGGGCCCCCTGCTTGAGCTGCTCCCCTCGCGACCCGACCCCGGATAAGCGGATGAAGATGAAATGAGATGAGATTTTAATTTTGTTTGAAATTCATTTTTGGAAAAAGTTACAGCAGCCCTAATATATTGCAAATATAAATAATAATTTTCATAAAAAAGCAAAAGTATTTCAAAATAGAGATTGAGCTTCCCTCATTGGTCTTACTTACGTGTCAGTGTCCCACCATGCTGTTTGTAGCCCTGGCTTGGTGTTTCCCATTCTCTATTCAGCCCTCAGCTCCACCCTCATTGCAATAATGAAAGTATAGTTTTTAAACGTTTTTAAACTTTAAACTAAGCTTCCGTAAACCTCTGAATAAAATGATTCTAGTGCAAACAGCTGTAAGAGCTACTATAAGAACCCAATATCATTTTACCATGGAGTAGACCTCCCATAGGCCTAGGCAGTGTTCAGGAGGAGAAATCAAAGATAATAGCTGTGAAAGAAAATATTCAGAATGGCCTGTCTTGGTTTAAAGCCCACTCACCACAACAAGGTGTAGGCCAGGAGTGGGAACATATAAGATGGGAAAAACATAAACAGATTGAAAAGCACAAGACGGTTTACCTCTAATTTCTCCTCCAACTCTTGTGTCGCATAGTTTGTGGCGATACGAGGAGGATTTACGAATTTAAATCAGAGTATCTTCTCTTTGTTACCGACAACGCCACCTTGGGTTAGGGCTCAAGGACCTGTACACTATTACTATGATTGTCACCACTGACAAAAATACACTCAGGTTCATTCAATCAGGGATGGTGGGAGACGGAGTTCAAGAATAACATAAAACACCTCATTATAATGAACACGGTTTGGCACAAAAAGATAAAAAAGAAAAGTAAGCCCAACTGGGGAAGGACGTGGGTACAAGCTGAGGCTTACCGGCTGGAGGAGTGGTCGACGGGGGAAAGTGGTCTCAAATCTGTGCTCCATTAGATGATCTACCTCATTCATGTTGTCGACTCGTTTTTGTTTGTGTGCCTCCGACATGTTTGTTAGCAAAGTTATCCTTCTCCTTCTCTTCTTCGCTACCGGACTTTTTCGCACGCGACACGTGAGGTGAGTTGTGAGGTCACTCAAGTCATGACTCATCACGCCACACACTACAGCAGGGGTCTCAAACTCGCGGCCCGCAGGCCAATTGCGGCCCGCCGGACGATATTTTGTGGCCCCCTACTTGACAAAGTTTTAGTCACTTTATTTTTTTTTTTTTCTTTGCTTAGTCGCTGCGCTTGCCCGGGGGCCTCATTTATAACGCTTGCTGCACACAAAAACCTTGCATAAGACGGAGATGAAATGTACGTAGGCCAATGGTATGGCTTCTCCCAAGTGTGTGTGCGCTGGATTTACGCCCTCTCCTGTGTGACTCCTCTGATGTATTTCGAGCTTACTGAAGCATCTGAAACTAACCGCTTACCAACCGAGTTCCTCAAGTTGTGGAGCTTCATATCCCTGAGCATGAAATGTGCGTCAGTTTTTCTCACTGCAAACGTTGTTAGGCTATTTATAGAAAATGTCTATGTTTTGTCATGTTTGATTGCATTTTATAACTGCATGGGCCTGGATACGTCGGTAGGTGTGTGTGTGTGTGTGTGTGTGTGTGTGTGTGTGTGTGTGTGTGTGTGTGTGTGTGTGTGTGTGTGTGTGTGTGTGTGTGTGTGTGTGTGTGTGTCTTCCTGTGTGTCCAGTGGGAGAGGAAATATCGACGGTGTGAAAGTGTGTTTTGTATTAAGTTGAGGCCGACACATATTAATTGAAATTTATATATCATGAGATAAAATCATGTAATACATTTAGGAAATTATTACATGCATCTCTTCTCAAAAATATTCGACCCTGGAAGTTTAAACTACTGAGTTTCTCTGCCGCAATCATCTGCGCGTCTAGGGCTTTTTTCTTATTTTTTCTTCCCGGGTTAAAATGAACAGATGAAGAGCAGCAGTGATCAGGAGGTGTAGGCAAGAGAAGCCATATGTTCAGAAGGACAGTTCATGTTCTGAAGAAGATTCATGTTTTAAAGAGCCGTTCATGTTCAAAAGAGCCATTCATGTTCAAAAAAGCATTCATGTTGCAGAACTGTTAATAGTAAAGCTTGAGAAGACAGGATATTTGTACTTTTTTGTGGGATACTTGATGCGGCCCAGCCTCACCCAGACTCTACCTCCAGCGGCCCCGAGGTAAATTTAGTTTGAGACCCCTGCACTACAGGCAATGAACGGTGAAAAATGAAATGACACTGTAGTGGAACGAACCATATATGTCCATGGCGGTCCCGGTGGGACTAGCTCCACCAGAAGTAAAATACTCTCTGTACACTCTGAGCCTGCGCATTTCAAGTCCAATACACATTACATTGGGCCGGTGGGGCTCGAGCCCCTCTTGCCCCTCCAGACGAGTCTGGAGAAGCAAGCCAGGGTCGACTAAAAATGAAGTAAAAGCACCGAATTTATTATTTTACAGTACTTTCTGGGGAGATTTGTTTTATATATATAAATTTTTTACTTTTTTTTTTTCTTTTGAGAGTAGGTGGGGCCGAGCCCCACTTGCCGCTAATGAACAGTAGCCGCTGGGCGTGAAGTGGAGATAGGAGGACGCAGCGACGCGTCCGTTCCTCGCCTAGGAGCTCGTGGAGAAAGCAGGACGTCGCTCACGCTCGCGGAGGAGCGCATGCATGTGGAGACAGAGCGATGCAGCCACCGCCGAGGAAGGTAGGTCTGACACATGCACGCTCATATATGTGGGTAATTTTGGATGAATGACAGTAAATATTTGGGCTGAATTAACAGAATGTTAATGTTAATGTATGATAGATTGCACACGATGTGGACGATGTGGACACATCCTGGTGTATTGATTGGTCACACCGGTTTTCTACTTAATTCTACTACTTAATAATTAATCCCGAATGGAAATGCTGTTTGTGAGAATCTGGTCAGCATCAGTCAGCCTTAAAACTAATCGCGAAGTTGCACCAGTCAAAATCTAAAATAACAAAAGTTCAAAGATGAACTCCTCATTCTATATTATTTCATTGTGTTTTCAATGTTTGCTGTCTTTCAGTGTATTTTAATAATAACTATAACAACCTTTAGTTTGTATTGCGCGATTGATTTAAAGCCATCTCAAGGTGCTTTTCCATTTCAATCAATACGAGCAGACCTAACAAAAAAGATACAAGAGTAAACGGATACAGGACAATAAACAACACTTGCGGTGGTTATTTGACAGGCAAGAAAAATAAAGAATATGTGATTTCAGTGCTGTTTGCGTACCAACGTTGATGTGCACATGCAGGTGAAGGAAAGCCAGCAGGTGAAGCAGGTGTTCTCAGAGCAACTGGGGAAACTGCACACCAAACAGCAGCTGGACACTGAACTGCTGGAAGAGATGAGGTCACATATTGTGTCTCTGTGTGTGTGTGTGTGTGTGTGTGTGTGTGTGTGTGTGTGTGTGTGTGTGTGTGTGTGTGTGTGTGTGTGTGTGTGTGTGTGTGTGTGTGTGTGTGTGTTCAATAGTGTGTTTTTGTGTTCTTGTCATAAGTGATCATAAGTGTTCTTGTTTTGCAGGTGTTTCAGTAAACAAAGAGCAGCTATAGAGAAAGACTATGGGCAGGCAAGTTCACACACACACACACACACACACACTACATGCAGAGAAATACAGACACAGACTACATGGAAACACACACACACACACACACACACACACACACACATACACACACACTCGGTGCAGTACGAGCGACTCTGTATTTTATCAGGAATTGGTCATTAGCCATCGACCAAGGACCTATTCTGGGCCCTGAGTGCTGCTCCTGGATCAGGTTCACCCTGCATCCCTACTCCCATGGCCCAGTGTACACAAAACAAACATATTGGAATCTGTTTTCTGCACAGCATTTGTTCACACCTCTCTTCAAGCTAGTGTGTGTGTGTGTGTGTGTGTGTGTGTGTGTGTGTGTGTGTGTGTGTGTGTGTGTGTGTGTGTGTGTGTGTGTGTGTGTGTGTGTGTGTGTGTGTGTGTGTGTGTTTGTTTAACTTGTGGGGAATGTCACATCCAAGTGTGTGTGTGGATGTGTTTGTGTTAATATATTACATCAGAGAAGTTTCTTCAGAGACAAGAATTGGTGTGTGTGTGTGTGTGTGTGTGTGTGTGTGTGTGTGTGTGTGTGTGTGTGTGTGTGTGTGTGTGTGTGTGTGTGTGTGTGTGTGTGTGTGTGTGTGTGTGTGTGTGTTTTTCTGTGTTTGGTGTGGCGCATTAAGTGAGACTTTTAAAAGATATAGATTTTAAAAAATATCTAATTTGAGAGCAACTGAGGGCTACAACAAAGGTCACTCATCAAGTTGAGGGGCTATTACGCATGTTTGAACTATAACTATAAAACAACCTATGTTTTAAACTGTTACGACTACAGATGTTTTAAACTATTATAACTATAGAAATGAACAGAACTATGACCGTAACATTCAACTGTTGACCTCTCCAGACTCTGCAACGCTTGGCTGCTCAGTACCAGAAGAGAGACTGGCAGAGAGGAAAGACTGATGCAGTTACGTTTGGGTAGATATTGCTAAACGCACACACACACACACACACACACACACACACACACACACACACACACACACACACGCACACACACACACACACACACACACACACACACACACACACACACACACACACACACACACACACACACACACGAACTTCGTAGAATGTCTGGCGACTCTGCATTGA